>NW_023270839.1:29998169-30121530 GCF_011800145.1 Mirounga leonina | reverse complement strand
TCCTCCTAGCTAAGTGGCTGACAGCTGTTTGGGACATTCATGGTGAGGATGTTCCCAGACTGGCCAAAGAAAACACAAGGAATACCTCAAAGAGAGATGTAAAAAATTCAGTTCCTCCTATGAGCTCATGATGCTTGCTGAGTTCTAAGAATCATGAAAAGCTAGTTAAGGCTTTGCCATAAAGAGAGAATAACCATACCTCACATACGGCTGGCGTGTACCACCTACGTACCCAGTTACATTCCATATGCACAGCTAATCCAGCCCAGTGAGGCTAAGGAGTTGGTGCTCTCTCAGATGTTTTGTTAGGTAAACAAATATCAGGACAGGAAGGAATATGGGTGCCAGAATCAGGCTGATCTGCATCTTCATCCCATCAGGTTCCCCACTTATTGGATGTGTGACCATGGACAAGTTACAAATCTCCGAGTCTCCTCTGATGAAAGATGATAATGCTGTTTGTTTCATGCATCTGTCAAGATAATTCATAATATAAAGTACCTAAAAACTGAGCACAGTTTCTGGCATATGGTAGGTGCTCCTTAAACAGGAGCAATTATTGTTAGGGCAAGAAAATATCTCAGTCTTCTAGAAGATTCCCCAGGCTCTGTGTTTATAGTAGCTTGTAAAATAATCACACACCATCTTCCATCCCAGTCAATGATGTTGATGGCTATAAAGAAAATATTTCCCAAATCCCAAATATTTATTTTTTCAAAAATTGCTAAAGTCAGTAAGAGAAGTAAAATATTTGAAAAGGGCCTGCCCCAAGGTATAGCTAGATTGACTCCTGGTAGTTAATTAATACCCATCCATCTTAAAGAAAAGCGAGGGTTGATCAACACCCATTACTGGAAAAAAACTTGATTTACAGTAAAAATACCTTTTCTCACTTCACAGTCAGTCAGTGGCTCCCAGAAAGGTATTTAACTGTCAGTAGTCAGATGGATTAGACAGAATACTAGACTAGTTCATGGTCAGATGATCCTAAAGGAGGTGCTGCAACCATAGACCAGTACCTGCTGAGTATGTGCTTACAGCTGCCTGGAAATTCTCCATTTGGCACATACAGAAAGCTGTACTAAAGGCCGAATGTCCACTGACATATTTAATCGCGGCTTCCTGATGTCCTGAAAAACACCTGGATATAGTCATCCAACTGTTTTTAGAAGTTTGGCTATCGTCTGGGATTTGTTTCTGTAGTGAACCGGGAGTGAGCTAATAGCCCGACAGACCAGCTAGGCAGCTTTGAAAAGAAGAATAAATGTCATTTAGGATTACATTTCAAATCTGTGCGTCAATCAGCCAGGTTTAATAGGGTCCTGCGAACAAAGCTGGACAGGAGAAATAGATGTTTTTAGTGCTGGGCAAAACAGAGTATCTCTTGTTAGTGGGTTCTGTCATAGTGAAAAAGACGTTATCTGTGGAAGTGATCTTATTTTGTCCTTTCAAAGCTGGTGACTTCACTGATAAGAATTGGAACTTGGTGTATGGGAATTCATAGTGTGCTTTCTTTCCTGAATATTCTCACTCTGCCTCAGGTTTCACTCTCCAGCTGTATCTTGCTCTGTTTGCTAGGACGTTGACCTCCAAGTAATTGTCTAAACCAGGCTCTCTTGTCTTTCTGCTTTCGGTTGGAATGGCCAATGGGAGGAATCAAAAGGAGATTGGAGTATGGGGAGAAAAAGAGGTTGGAGTGTTTGTTTCTTTGGTCCCCTTTCTGTATCTCTCTGCTTGACACTGCAGTTCCTGTTGGATGGTCTTTCTTGGAACTTCCTGTGGTTTCCAGTAACCATTCCCTCTCCTTTCCACTGTTGCTTGCCCCAAGATGCCTCCCTATCCTTTGTGGTTTCCCTTACCTGTGTCTACCTATGTGAACAGTCCCTTTATTCACTTCTCTGCAATCATCCCTTTTGAGTGGGCTATTTCCTGCTGTGACATAGTTTCTAAAGGAGCTGAAGATGGAAGAAAGGGTGGCTCAGTGAAACCCTGGATTTCTAGCAGCTTTCAGTAAATGCTGTTAGAAATTGGAATTTAGTAACCTCAGCCTCTATATATCCAACTATTGGCTTGCAGCCTGAGAGGATTGAGCCCTCAAATATGTGGCAGTGTGCAAAGTGTAGACTTGAGAAAGATAATACATGTTTGGAAATTAATGTATTTCTGAGTGACCCATGGGGGCAAGAAAGAAAACATGATGGAAATTGAAAACATTTTGAACTGAATTAAAATGAAAACAAAACAAAATTTATTATGCAAGTTTAATGCAGGATGCAAATTTAATATATAAAAATCAATCATATTTCTATATTTTAGCAAAGAACAATCGGAAAATAAAATTTTAAAAATTAAATTAGAATATTCTAAATCATTTCTAAAAAGAAAAAGTTGGAAGACATATACCCAATTTTAAGGATTAATATAGTCGTCAAGATAGTGTAGAGTTAGCATAAGAAACAAAGAAAACAAAATAGAAATGTCAACATATCTCTTCTGTCCCTCCCCTCCTCCCCCTCCGCCTCTGTTTTTGAGTTCGATGGAGGAAGATGTCAGAGCCAAACTCTTAAGTAAGCAAGACTTGAACAGCAGTTAAAGTGAAAGTACACTCTTGAGGTGGGAGAGTGGACAGGCCCAGAGGTGGCAACTGCACAGAGGGTCAGGGTCGTCTTTCCTTTTTCTGCGTGCAAGGATTGTGGGTCATAGCCAGAGCGGTCTCTGACTGGGGGTGCCTCTCGTCATCTAAGGGTCTCCTACAGGGTGAGAGGGGGAGGTTTTGGCCCTGTATGGTCCTTATCAGAACTGGCATGGCAGCCATCCCCTGCAAGGGGAGTCAAAACCGCAAATGTAATTGTCTTCTCATGAAGCTATAGCTTATGGTGGGCAGCGATGATAGGGCAGAACACAGGCTTGTTCACCAGGGTTTCTCCTGGCTGTTTGAAACGTGGTTTCTGCCCTTCTTAGCAGTCGGAAAACACCTGTTCCCTGCTCATATCTGGCTAACTGCTTACTTTATCAGAAACAGAATACAAAGTCCAGAAGCAGACACACACATTTAAAAAGGACCTCAATTCTTACCTTAAACTGTACACAAAAAATTAATCCAAATGTATCAAAGACTTAAACATAAAAGTTAAAATTATAAAACTTCTCAAAGAAAGCATGGGATAAAAATAATAAAATCTTTTTAACCTTGGCATGGAAGGTCTGTCATGAATTATGAAAGAAAAAGGTGATAATTGGACTAGTTTGAAATTGAAAACTTCTCAAAAAGTAACCTGAAGAAAATGGATAGGCATGACACAGAAGACTAGGATGAAATTGGGTATATGTGTATATCTGTATGTGTATGTGTGTGTATATTCAACCCATGTGTAAGACAACCCAATTAAAAATGGTCAACAGATTTGAACAGATCTTTCACATATTGGGGTATACAAATGGCTAATATACACATGTGAGTATGTTCACTATCCCTTACCATTAGGGAAAGGCAAATTAAATCTTCAACACCATATGACTTCACACCCTTTAAAATGATTAAAATCAGAAATACTGATACAAAGTGTAGACTTGAGAAAGAGAAACACTAATACTACACTAATAATACACTAATACTGATACAAAGTGTAGACTTGAGAAAGAGAAACACTAATAAGTGTTGGAAGGGATATGAAACAACTGGAATGCTCATGCACTGTGTTTAACAATGCCAAATGAAGCACCCACTTTGGAAAAGATTCTGGAAATTTTAAATATAATTAAATAAGTGTACATTTACCATAAATTCTAGTAATTCTACTTTTAGGGAATTTATTTAAGAGAGAGGAAAATATGTAACCATACGAAATGTGAACCTTCTTATTCATAGCTGCATAACTTACATTAGCCAAAAACTAGAGGCAATTTAAGTGTTATCCCCAAGTGTAAGGACAAATAAGTTCCATTTGGTGGAATTACTATTCAGTAATGAAAATGAACTAAATATTGATACATTAAAAAATGTGGATTAATGTCAAAAATATGGAGTTGAATGAAAACAGTCAACACAAAAATTACATACTCTATATTCCACTTATATAAAATTCTAGCAAAGACAAAACTAATTGAAAGGTAAATAGAGCACATAAATGGACTTGGGGCCAGAGGCAGGAATGGCAGGATTGACAAAGAGTAAGGGGTAAAAGGTAAATTTGGGGTGTATGGATGTGTTTGATATCTTTATTGTGGTCTTGGCTACATGACTGTATACATTTATTAAAACTCATCATACTGTACCATTAAAATGTCTAGGGAACAAGCCACACTATGGGGAAACGCACATTTTTCTTTTAAACTAAGAAACGCTTTATCCTTCCAAGAAAATAAACTTTTTGCAGCCATCATGGATTTTGCTAATTAAGTTTACCTTAAAATTTAGTTGTAGTGTAGTTTTTTTTTTTTTTTAAAGGGGCTACTGAATAGTAAAAGCCAGGCATATTTTCATGATGTGAAGAGATGCAAATAACTTTAAATAACTAGGTGGAGTTCCTCCATAAGATTTCTATGGGCCTTACAGACCAGTTATCTAGTCTTCTTTGCTCTTATGTTCCTGATGCCTGAAATCTTTTGGTTAGCATTTGTGCCTCTCACCTACGATTCAAGACTTTTTCTGTATCTATCTATGTCACTCAAAATTGCCCTCCTAAAAGCCTTATTTTCCTGTGACATAATTGTTTTTTGCATCCATATTTTAAATATTTTTCTTTGCGGAATCATTCTTTATCTGCTTTTACTATAAAAATGATGTGTGATTTTATGATTATGAAATCAAAAGTATGCAAATTAAAAAAATGATAGTTTCCCCCTTTCTCTTTTCCTTGATGATGTAAACACCATTAACAGTTTACTATGTATTCTTTCCTATGCCTATAGAAACATAAACACATAAGTTGTCCATAACGTAGGTTAATAGGTAATCATACTTTATGTAGTATTCTGCAACTTTTTTTATTTAACAGTATAAAGTGAACATATTCCTAATGTGTGTATTTGTGTGTACATGTGTATGTATAATTGTTTCTCATGGCTACAGAGTATTTTACAGTATGCATGAACCACAATTTAACCATTTGCCCATTAATGAGTATTTGGTTTGTTTTGGTCTTTTCTATCACAAACTATGCTGCACTAACCATATTTCTACATGTATTTTATATACTTATGCCTTTGTTTTTTTGAGATAGAAATCTAGACAGACCTGAGCATGACCCTAAACACCTTCCATTGTTTGCTCATGGCTTTGAAAAGTCTCTGTGGATAAGGAAACAAAGGTTCTTTTTAAAAAATGCAAATTCCTGGGACTTACCCACCTCTCACGATTCAGAAATGAATCCAGTATTTTCCATCTTTAAACAAGCATATTCCGTGACTTTAAAACATATTCATGTATCCACAATTTTTTTTTTGAGGGGGGGACAGAGGGAGAGAGAGAGAATCTTAAACAGACTCCACCCACCTCAGTATGTATTATTGTATACTGTATGCACTCAGCAAAAATGAACTCCTTTTCCCCTTGAATTTTTAGTCACCATGATACAAAATATCAGCTACAATTCAGTGGATGGTGGGTGTTATTTAAAACAACAGTGTTTATAATAAAACAAGAAGGAAAATGAACTTGCCAGCTTAATGGCACAAACATGATATGCTTTATTTTTTAATGGAAGGGTTATGTAAATCAATCCACATTGTGCCCTTTTTCTAAAAAAGAATCCATCAAGATGGGAACATTAACTTATTTCAGTACCTGTGTGAAAATGTGAAAAATGTGTTACAGAGGACTATACTAATGTTGCTTCATATCATAAATTGGACTCTAAGTGTGCATTTGTTGAAGCTGAGGGATATTTCTGAAGATGATGGGAAATGCATTTAGTTTTTAGAATTCACTAGTCAAAATTTAAGGACTGATTCTTGCAGATAAAATAGTTTGTAATTTACATTATTTTGGTCCAGGCTATCAGGACTTCCCTTAACATTGTTTGCCATGGAAATGCATTGGTTTAAGACGTAGACAAAACATTGCAAAATTTTGGGTTTACTAGGTTATGATGCAGAATTCCATTTCTCATTAGGGTTAACTTTTTAATTGGGCATTTAATTTCATATACCTGAATTTTCTGTGAAACAGTATAGTCATTCAAGAAGTGAATACAATTATATTACTGGAAAATACTGGAATGACAAGTTTCAAAAATAGAAAATTAAGATGTAGGCTTAAGAGCTTTAGAGAGAAGATAAACTTAAAATTTCAGTACACCAACTATTACATTGTAAAGAGTAAAAAACTCATCAGGCAATTTTTTGGTTTTGTTTTTTGTTTTGTTTTTGTCCTATGGGGAGGTCAAGGTAGTTAAAATGGTTTACCATAAAAAATAAAAGTACTTTTAAAATGTTAGCTATTTCTCATTAAAAATAAGACTCTGGTGATGTATTTTATGTATGAACGTAATGTTAAGATCATGTCTTTACAGTGACTTAAAGAGGAATATTATGGAACATCTTTACTAGGTGGACTAGTTAACTTTGTCAGTCATTCCAGGTGATTGAGGGAGTCTTCTGGAAAGTAAGACATGTAGGGAGCTTCCATCATGATTTGTGATTGAATGTGATTTCATAGAGTTGATGTTGGTTAATGTAACAAGCTAAGAGAGAAGGAAGAGCATTTTGCTCCTGAGGGGACTATATCTGACTATATCCCCTGAGGGGACTATATATCACCACATGTTTCAATTTAGAGGTGAAAGTAAAATTGATGCAGGGAGAAAGTATTTACTTTCTTTGTCCAAAGTATATAGCTTCTAAGAAGCACAGTCAGAACAAAAATGTCATTGACATAATAAAGAAATAAGATCCTCAAGATTTCTGACTCCTATTAGATTTATAAATGAAACTGGCTGCCAAATAAGGTATTATTTCTTGGGTAGAGAACCTTACATTAATCAACTGAATGTGGTTTTCTGGACATTCTTCCATGGGAAAGGTGGGCTCCCTTGGGTTTGATCTGACTCCACAGATGGCAGCTGCCAGTTCACAGAAGCAGGGCCACCTCATACATTTGTGGTCCCCACCTGTTCTAATGACATTGCCTCCTCTCAAACCCATTTCTATCAGACTATCTAGATTTGTAGTATCTGTTCTGCATTTGTTTTAGTCATTGAGTATTTGGCCCTTTGGCAGGAATTGTGCCTGTTAGATGAGAATGCAGTGTATGGATTGAAACTGTTGTGTGAGGGAATCAGTTTGACTTCTTCTTTGAATGCCAAAATGAGTTTCAAAACTCATGACAGGCAAGCCTATCAATGTCCTTTGTGCACACAGAATGTCTTCTGAGCTCTGTTGCAGCTTCTCCTAACGTCCTAACTTTATCTCCTAATGTCCTAACTTTATCCTTTTAAAGTTACCACCGCTATGGAATTTATACACTTAGCTTGAACATGGCTGGATCAGGTTAAGCCAAGTAGGTGGGAACTTGATCCAGATAAAGATGATGCTACCACCTGAGACAGCACTTTGAACAAAGGCTCAGAGGTAGGCCTATGTGTCATGACTCCTAGATAGTGGGGAGAACAATGAGATCAGCCTGGTGAAAGCAAAAAAGAAATGTATTAAAAAATGGACTTACACCATGGTAGTTCCAGATTTCTTCCATCATTGATCTGCAGACCAAGAGTTTCAATATGGAGTTGTAGGTGGTCTCTCAGAATGGAATGGAAATCATAATATATGGAGACCAATATAGTACTTTTATCATATTCTAAGCTAGAAGTAATGAGAATGTGACTTGAGAAGAAAAAGCAAACTCCAAAGCCATTAATAAAAAGAAAAAACATAGTTCATATATTACCAAAGTCATAATATGTACTGTGTACCCCATTGTATTTATTGGATAGATTTGCTTATCAATAAGATAGTTATTACTGTGATTTGGAGATTAAACACCAATATGATAAATAAGTGTTATTGGGGAAGTGATTAGTCCATGGACAATGCATTATTATACCCTATCCATACCACAGACGGGACAGCATACATGCAGCCAGGAAGGAAAGGAAAGGAAAGAGGAAAGGAAAGAGGAAAGGAAAGGAAAGGAAGGTTTTTCTTTATCTCCCCACTTACTCCTTCACTTCAGCTGGACTTCAGATGCCAGAGGTCTCCTTAGCTCTCAGACTTCTCACTCCATTGAGAGAAATCATCCTCAAGGACTATAAGTCACACACTTGGAATCAAAATGTTACTAAATTGGCAGCGGGGGAGATTTGAATGAACTAGACTTGGCTGAAGAACCACGGATGTAATAAAGAGGTAAAACTTGAAACATATGACTCACATTAGAGTTTTGTGTAACTGGCTGCCAAATAGTCTTAGGATGTTCTTCAGGGAGAGGACATTTGTCAGGTCACCTCTAGATGCTGTACTTAGACAAGGGCAAGTGTGAATGTCTGGGGCTTTCTGAGTCCCGTCTTCTGTGCAGATGTAGGTAAGCAGAGTTTCTGGTTTGTTCATTTGATAATTTGTTTGCTGTTACATTTAAGAAACTTTGGGCTTTCAAGCCTTCAGGATGCAGAAATAAAGGTTTTATTGTGGAAAGAGATAAGTAAACAGGTGCATAGGATAAGAAGGGGGCATTTTTGTGTCAGGTGGGAAGGGGGAATGCAAAGAGGGATACATTCTCATTAAAATGTGACTTCTGGACTTAAAGGAAGGCTCTGAGGAGCTAGCCTGATGAGAAAGGATGAAGGCAAGGGCATTCTAGGCAGAGGACAGCACTTGATGTCAATTCCTACTTGGACATTTTGTTTTATCAGTTCAGAGAGATGTTTACATTATCATCAGTGTATTTGAAAGGCATTTTGTTCCCTGAAAGCTTTCTTTTGCTTTCATTCAAAAATACGTGTGTTGTGGCTTTAGGTGACAGCTGACAGTGCCAGAAACTTCCTGAAGGAGAAGAGCTCCTTGAAACACTTAGTGTGACTATGCCCTCCAAGAAACTGGAGGAATTGGTGAATCTGAAGCATCCTTAGGTTCATTAATAGTGATGGAGGACTTTCTTGAAGTGGGAGGAAGGGCTTACAGAGTGCTTTCTGTGGATCTCCTAAATCACCCCAGTTTTATTGTTGCAAAGAAGGCAGGAGGCAGTGTCGATTTGGTGAGATGTGGAATTCCTCACAAATGCTAATAGTTGGCTGCCCAGTGAGAAATATATGTGATTCTATCTTCTAAACAAAGTGTCTTCACTCAGCAATCATAGAGTCCAGAAAAAGTAATCTTTGACAAAAAAGACATTTATCTTAGGACTTCATGTTCTCTTCCTTGTATAGTGTCAAATTTCAGTGTAACTTCTCATCTAAGCAATAATTGTGAAAAATACACCAGGGCCACACCCTGATTGGCATTAGGAAACAACAATTAAAAAAAAAATCAACAAAAGAGGACTTAATATTCCCAATATGAGGATATAGGTATGTTTGTATTTGTTCAATGAATAACTTATTAGCTGATGAGCTAATAACTAATAACTTTATCAGCTGTTTAAAGTTTTGTTAGACTTTGCCCATGTTTGTTCAGCAGTAGAAAATGCAGCAAAACTTTGACAGCAACCGTCTACATGATACTAAATGAAAAGCCATCGTCAAAGTGTTGTGTGATATTTTTCTTTGAGATGACCTTTAGCAAGTGTTCTTTAGAAGTTGTAGCTCTGGTTACATACTTCACACATCATCCACATCAAGCTCTCTGCTATCGGTGGCGTGTCTCCTGTCAGAGTATGTTCTTTCAATAGTGCTCCTATTCTCACAGTTCTATTTTGCCATCTTCTGTTAGAGTTTAACCCAAACATTTTTTCATAAAACAAAACCCAGAAACTTGTTGAAGTCTCTATTTAAACACCTCATAAAATCCTTTATTTAAATGCTATTCAAAGTGTAATATAGTTTCTGAAAAAGGGGGAAGGAAGCTAATATTTATTGGTTGCCTATTTTGTGCTGGGGCATGAGGTGTATTTTTCTAACCAATTCTCAAAACAAACTCATGAGGCAAGTATTATTCTGTATTTACAAAAGGGGAAGTTTAAATTTAGAGGTAAAGCAGTTGTTCAAGGTCACACAGTTAATGTGGAGGGAGGATCTCAGACGAATCTGCAGGATGCCAAAGTTCTTGCCCATTCTCTTACACTCTATCAAGAGGAGGGGATCCCAAAACATTAAGGTGTCATGGACCCTCCAAAAGCAAAGAAAAGTGTTAATATATACTGATGTGTCAGGAAACAATTTAGTATCTAGCACTTCAAAATCACCAAAATCAAACACAAAATGATGACCAAAAAAAAAAACCCAGCCTAACATAAATCCTCATCTTTTCTGACAAAATATGAGATTTGAGATGTTTTGTCCAGTTTTTGAAATACCAACAAGTGATAGGACTTTATCTAATTTTAGAAATAAAAAATTGTTAAATAACACCCAATCACAAAATCTAAAAAGGGAAAGGGTTTTTTAATCAATTAATTTTCTTCACCAGGATTTATGTAATTATTGGGCATTATAACATTTCTTCTAACTCACATCATGTTTAATAAGAATCACAAATGGCGAAAATCCTCAAAGTGATTATGGACACACAGGAAAACTAAGCACTCTTGTTTGATGCTTCTCCCCCCCTTTAAATGAATGATTAAACATTGTGTTAATAAGTGTTTAAAAAGCATTTACTGAGTATCTAGGATAGGTGCTTTTTATGGCAAGACCACACTGCAGTTAGTAAGATGAAGGATCAGAATAGAAAAGCAAAGCTCAAAATCGGCAACAAAATCTTAGCACAGGAGCCCCATACATTAAAAAAGACAAGGCTATTTGACTTTAAGTGATGTGATGAGCACTGGGTGTTATATGCAACTAATGAATCATTGAACACTACATCAAAAATGAATGATGTACTATATGTTGGCTAATTGAATTTAAATTAAAAAATTTAAAAAATGTAAAAGAAAGTTTCATGTAAAATAAGTTGCCACAGAAAGGGTTAAATAAGGGGGCATTAAACTGTATACTCAGACAAGGTCTTGAAATCTCTCTAGTACTATGTTAAAGCATCGCATGGTCCTCTTACTTCTGATAGTCCTTTTCTTTTCTTTCTTTTTTTTTTTACAGTGATGTTGGATGAAGATGGATTTATGGGACGTGTAGATACTGGATGTCTTGCTTAAAAAAATTAGAGTTCTCTATTTCTAGCTCAGGACTAGGCTAATAGATATTTATTATTCTGGGAAAATAAGTTTTTATGGAATTTCCTGGTCAATTATCCTGTGAAAGCTTTGGCCTTTGCGGGGTGCCTGGGTGGCTCAGTCATTAAGCGTCTGCCTTCAGCTCAGGTCCTGATTCCAAGGTCCTGGGATCAAGGCCCGCATCACACTTCCTGCTTGTGGGGAAGCCTGTTTCTTCCTCTCCCACTCCCCTGCTTGTATTCCCTCTCTCGCTCTCTCTGTCAAATAAATAAAGTCTTAAAAAAAAAAAAAGCTTTAGCCTTTGCAAAAACCACTACTATCAAGGAAAAAGAGTGTCATTGGTTTAATTAAGAACTCTTACCTACTTGACAGAATTCAATTGTCTGTTTTTTAAGATTAAAAAAATGTATTTCAAAAAATTATTAATACTAGTTGTAGGAAATGAGAAACAGAAGGGTAAAATATGGAGAATATCATAACCCTATTGCTCATTACTAATATTTTAGAATATTTACTAATATTTTGAATATTTACATATTTATTATATCCATTTTATGGATCTATATCTCCCTCCACATATACATCTGTATCAGCAGCTACTCAGTGTCAGGTACTGCATAGGATGCAAAAATGAGTAAAACAACTATAATCCATGCTTTCACAGCATCTAATGTGTGTTTTGAGAGAGGGCACAAATATTAACCAAATAATCACACAAATATATAATTGCCACTGATATAGTGCTGTGTAGAAAAATATATGACACAATGAGTTACCATAAGAGAAAATTATCAGATAATCAGAAATTTAAAAAAAATAAATGACACAATGAGATATAAGGAAACTATCTTATCAGGTAAGTTCTTCAGTAAAGAAAATTTGAGAAAAGATCAAGTCTGAGTAGAAAATAAGTAATAGGGAAGAAAGGTGGAGTAAAGAGAGAGGCAGGGAAAGAAATTCCAGGCAAAGGGAAGAGCCAAGACTCTGAGGGGGAACACAGAGGGGTATTCAGTGAACATAAAGAAGGTCAGGTATTAACCTCTTATTGGATATGTCATTTGCAAATATCTTCTCCCATTCAGTAGGTTCCCTTTCTGTTTTGGTGATAGTTTCTTTTGCTGTGTGAAAGCTTTTTAGTTTGATGTAGTCCCAATTATTTGTTTTTGTTTTTGTTGTCCTTCCCAGGGAAAATATCCAAAAACATATTGCTAAGGTTGATGTCCAAGAGATTACTGCCTTTGTTTTCTTTTAGAAGTTGTGTAGTTTCAGGTATTACATTTAGGTCTCTAATCCATTTTAAGTTTATTTTATTTTATTTATTTATTTTTTTTAAAGATTTTATTTATTTATTTGAGAGAGAGAGAATGAGAGACAGAGAGCATGAGAGGAAGGAAGGCCAGAGGGAGAAGCAGACTCCCTGCCGAGCAGGGAGCCCGATGCGGGACTCGATCCCGGGACTCCAGGATCATGACCTGAGCCGAAGGCAGTTGCTTAACCAACTGAGCCACCCAGGCACCCTTTAAGTTTATTTTTGTATATGGTGTAAGAAAGTGGCCCAGTTTTATTCTTTGCATCTAGCTGTCCACTTTTCCCAACAACATTTATTGAAGAGACTGTCTTTTCCCCATTGTATATTTTTGCCTCTTTTGTTATAGACTAATGGGCCATATAATCATGAGTTTATTCCTGGGCTCTCAATTCTATTCTGTTGATCTATGTGTATATTTTTGTGCCAGTACCATGCTGTTTTGAGTACTATAGTTTTATAGTGTATCTTGAAATCTGGGATTGTCATATCTCCAGCTTTGTTACTTTTTCTAAAGTTTGCATTGGTTATTTGGGGTCTTTTGTTGTTCCATACAAATACTAGAATTTTTTGGTACTTTAATAGTGATTGCATTGAATTTATAGATTGCATTGTGTTGTATGAACATTCTAACAATATTCTTCCAATCCATAAGTATAGTATGTCTTTCCATTTGTTTGTATCACCTTCACTTTCTTACATCATTGTGTTATAGTTTTCAGAGTGTAGGTCTTTTTCTCACTGGTAAATGAAAAATAAGCCTACTGAATGGGAGAAGATATTTCCAAATAATGTATCTGATAAGGGTTAATATCCAAAATCTGTAAAGAACTCCTACAACTCAACACCAAAAAAGCCACATAATCTGATTTAAAAAAAGGCAGAAGACCTAAGTAGACATTTTTCCAAAGACACACAGATGGCCAACAGACACATGAAAAGATGCTCAACATCACTCATTGCCAGGGAAATGCAAATCAAAACCACAATGAGGTGTCACCTCACACACATCACAATGGCTAGTATCAAGAGACAAGAAATACCAAGTGTTGGTGAGGATGTAGAGAAAAGGAACCCTTGTGCACTGTTGGTGGGAATGTAGAGAAAGACAAATATCATTTAATATCACCTGTCTATGGAATCTTAAGAGCAAATGAACAAACAAAAAACAGAAACATAATCAGAAACAGAGAACAAACTGGTGGTTGCCACAGGGGAGGTGGGCAGGGGAATGGGTAAAATAGGTGAAGGGGCTTAAGAGGTACAATCTTACAGTTATAAAATAAGTCCATGGGGATGAAAAGTACAGCATAGGGGATTTAGTCAATAGTATTATAATAATATATGCTGACATATATAATAATATCTGCTGACACACTTATTGTGGTGAGCATTGAGTAATGTACAGAATTGTCAAATCAGTATGTTGCACATCTGAAACTAATATATTGTATGTTAACTATATTTAAATTATAAATAAAATGAAAAAAGTTCAGAGAACCTGGAGCATAGAATAGGATGTTGAAGAAGTACCAGGGGCCAGATGATAGTTTCTTTTAGATTGTAATTAATTTTGATCTTGATCATAAAGACAATGGGAAACCATTATATTATTTTAAGCAAAGGACTGGCATGATGAGATCAACTTTTAAAAAGTCACACTGGTTCCAAAGAGATTCAAGAAGAGGCCAAAATGGATTAAGGTAGAAAGTTTTGCAGGTTGTGGTGGTAGAACATAAGAACTATAACAGATGCATAGACCTGGGTGCAGTGAAGAAAAAGGTAGGCAAATTTGAGAGATACCCAGGAACTTAGATAGTACTTGGTCATAAATTTGGTGTGGGAAGTTAGGGAGATCCCCTTAAGTTGACCCCTAAGTTATGGCTGGCATAACTCAACAGAAGATAATCACTGTGATAGGAAAGAGTTAAGGTAGCAGGTTTGACGGGATGCTTCTGAAATCAGCTTTGGTAATGTTGAGTTTAGTGCTTCAGATATTTATGTTGAAATATCAGTAAGCAGTTAGGTAGGATGTTCAGGGTCCACAGGCATGGTCCATGCTGATAAAATGTGTTTGGTAACTTAGGGCCAAATGGTAACTGAAGGTATGAATATGGTTGAATGTGCACCACTGGGATTTTCTTCTTTATTTTATAAAGTTAATTCCTCACTTGGGTTGCTGGAGTGGTGGGGGGTGGGAGGGATGGGGTGGCTGGGTGATAGACATTGGGGAGGGTATGTGCTATGGTGAGCACTGTGAATTGTGTAAGACTGTTGAATCACAGACCTGTACCTCTGAAACAAACAATACATTACATGTTAAAAAAAAAAAAAAAGATAATAGGAAGGGAAAAATGAAGGGGGTGGAAATCGGAGGGGGAGATGAACCATGAGAGACTACGGACTCTGAGAAACAAACTGAGGGTTCTAGAGGGGAGAGGGGTGGGGGATGGGTTAGCCTGGTGATGGATATTGAAGAGGGCACGTATTGAATGGAGCACTGGGTGTTATACATAAACAATGAATCATGGAACACTATATCAAAAACTAATGATGTAATGTATGGTGATTAACATAACATAATAAAAAAAAAGTTAATTCCTCACTTAAAGTGATGTGCCAAAAGAAGAATGTCTCATCAGCTATGATCAGATGAGGTGTAATTTTTTCTCATAGGTGTTTTGAAAAGATAAAACTCTTCCTCAAACACTGAAGGTTGGGTACAGGACTAAGGTGATTAAAGTTGCTTTAAATGTTTTAAAATACTTATGTCCTATGCTAAAATTTCATTACCTCCCTTGTGGTGTAGAGGAAATAGCACGCATCAGTTAGAATTAGATTCTACTCGGTATGAACAGTGACTTAAACACCCAAGGGGCTATTTTTCTTCATGTCAAGGAAGTCTAAGATTGCTGTCTGGGGCCCACTGTATTGTCTCCAGTCATCCCGTTTCCAGGCTTAGAACATGAGTTAGGACCTAAGGGTTGCCTCATGATCCAAGATGGCTGCTACATCTCTAATCATTAAACCTGTATTCCTGAAGCAAATACAAAGCAGAACAGAAGGGCAGTGTTTACCTACAGCTACAAGAGAAACTGAGAAATATCCTGTTTAACAGGGCGCTTTACCACCTGAAATAATGTCTTTTCTTCTCCTCTGTTAGTGAGGAAGAAGGGGAGAAAGAATATGGGCAGGCAACTAGATCTCTCTGGCACAGAACATGTGGAGATGAGGTCTAATCCCAAGGCTTGCTGTTAATGGGCTTTGTTACCTTTAAAAACCCCGCTGTGGGGAATGAGTAATGAATCACTAAATTCTGCAGCTGAAACTAATATTACAGTGTATGTTAACCAGCTGTAATTTAAATGAAAACTTGAAAAAAAAACTGAAGAATAAATGGTATACTTAAGTAAAAAAGGTGTTTTGTAAATATTATACAATGTTAGCTATTGTTATTAATTCCAAAGTGATTAACTCTGTGGCTACTTGAAAAGTAGTTCAGCTTTTGTTATAAATATTGAAAAACTACTTGGATTTCAAAATTATGGCTCTAGAAATAAAAGTTATTCTTTTAAATGTATGAGTATTCCTTTTCTAAAGCTCTACTGAAATATAACTTTGTATCTTGCTTTCCTATTAACACTACATTCTAGAAATTGTCCCATGTTTTCACATAATACCTAGCCATCAATCAATTTACAAAATCATTATTTTGTAAATCTGCCCTTTCAATAATTTTTATGAGTGAAGCAGAGAGCTTGCTTTTTTCTTTGATTCATGCATTATTGAATTATCTTAAAATTCTAGAAAAATGTTAAATAATTCTGTAAAGAAAATTTGTCCTTTTCCTCATTTTAACAGGGTAGTTTCTTGTGATGAGGGCTATTGATTTACTCCTTATTGTCTCTAAACTTTTATCTGGCATATTTGTTAAATTTCACAGTTGGTAGCAACTAATGAGATGATTTTAATTTTGTGTATCAATGAAACAACTTATTCATGGATTTCCTAATGTTGGATATTTGTATTCCTAGAATAAATTTAATTTTCTTACAATGCTATTGAATGCAGCTTGAAATAATTTTACTTACAATTGAAATTTTATTTAAAATGGAGATTGATATATTATTTACTTGTCATAGCGAATTAATAGGAACATATATTTTTTTACCCTGGGCCATTTTACATTATTCATTGAATACTCTCAATAACTTCTACATTGGGAATGTTATTATCCCTACTTTGCAGATGAGATAGATGAGACAGTATTTCTATCGCAGTGGAAATCAGTGTTAAATTAGCTTCATAGACTAAATTGTGTGGTTTCCAAAAAACTTTTTTCAGGTAGTTTCCTTTTCAAATACTTTGTAACATTTTGTAGGGTACAGAGATGAACTGCTTCTTGAACGTTTCAATGAACTCACCAATAAAACCAAATTGCTCCAGAACTTTTGGGGAGAAGATTCTCTTATAATCATTTCAATGTCATTCATAGTTACAGTTCAACCATCTTTGCTGCTTCATTATGAGTCAATATCGATATGGCAGAAATTGGCTACATACTTCGTAATATTGTTTTTTTTTTTTCAGGCAACACAGGATGCCTTAGCCTCCCTTGCTCATCCTCCCATGCAGTTAGGTAGCCTCGCAATGAGGCCAGTGGAATGTGTATGTGGAAATGATGTATGCAACCTCCATGACCGCCTTTAAATGGCCCATATGACTCCCATGGTTATCTTCTCTTTGTCTAGATGGTTGAAGTAGAGGAAGAATGACAGTCACTGCTTAAAGAAAAACTGCCCAGGAGTCAAGCAACCCACATTGGGTTTACGGTGAGTAAGAAATAAACCTTTATTGTTTTGAACCACTGACATTGCTTGCTACAGAAGCTAACATTATTTACCGACTAATATATTTAGTAAATGAGTTTGCCAGAGAAGTGGGCATTTTATTCATACTTTAATCTTATTAGCATGGGGTTATACATCTCTTAAAATTTTGTCTTTGTGGGGTTTTCCTTTATTTTTTTTAAGTACCTTTTCATTCCCAGTTTTGCCTATATTTTCATCTATAACTTTGCTAAAGTTGAGTTAACTTTATTATTTATTTTACTACCTTTTAGTGTGGGTCTAGTATGACCTGTACTCTTTTTTTCCTCTCTCCCTTCCTTCCTGCCTATTTAATGATATATTCTTCATGGCAGAATAGTTGACTAATATTTTTAAATATTCTACATAGGCTTGAGAAAATATGCACATTGTTTATATTTGCAGATTTCAAGAGTGACTTACCAATTTTTTCTAGTAAAGGATATTATTCAACTGGTTATGTATTTTTCATTCTATTTGGTGTGTCAATATCTTTTTAAATTTCAACTAGTGTTTGCTTTTAGTCCTTACTCTTTTATCTTGTATTTCCTCAAATAATATTTGTAATTGAGCTATATTTGACAGATAACATTGTGTAAGTTTAAAGTGTACAACATGTTGGTTTGATACATCCATATATTACAGTATGATTGTCACTGTAGCATTAATTAGTACCTCTATCACATAATTATCATTTCTTTCTTGTGGTGGGAATAATTAAGATCTAGTCTCTCAACAAGTTTGATGTTTATAATATAATATTGTTGTCTATAATCATTATACTGTGCATTAAATCTCCAGGATTTATTTACCTACTAGTTGTAAGTTTGTACCCTTAAACAACACTTCTATTCCCCCATTCTCCAGCTCCTGTTAACCACCATTTTACTCTATATTTTTATGAGTTTAGCATGTTTTAGATTCCACATCAAATATAAGTGATAGTATTTTTTTTTCTCTGACTTACCTCACTTAGTATAATGTCCTCAAGGTCCATTCATGTTATTACAAATGGCAGGAAATCCTTCTTGCTCCTGGTTGAATAATACTCCATTGTGTCTGTGTGGTGGGGGGTCATATGGTATTCCCATTTCTAACATTTGAAGAACTTGCACATTGTTTTCCATAGTGGCTGTACTAATTACATTCCCACCAATAATTCACAAGGATTCCCTTTTCTCTGCATCCTTGCCAACACTTGTTATCTCTTGTCTTTTTGAGTATAGCCATTCTAAGCAGTGTGAGGTGATTATCTCATTGTGGTTTTGATTTACACTTCACTGATGATTAGTAATACTGAGCACCTTTTTATGTATTTGTTGGCTATTTGGATGTCTCATTTGGAAAAATGTCTGTTTAGTTTCTCTGCATATATTTTAATTGGATTGTTTTTTTCTTTTTATTGAGTTGTACGAACACTTTATGTATTTTGGATGCTAACCCCTTATCTATGATTTGCAAATACTTTCTCCCATTCAGTAGGTTGGCTTTTCATTTTGTTGATTATTATTATTATTATTTTGCAGTGCAGAAAATTTTATATATGATACAGTCCTATTTGTTGATTTTTACTTTTGTTGATTTGTTTTGGTGTCATATCCAAAAAATCAGTCTTGAGACCAATTTCAAGGAGCTTCTTCTTATATTTTCTTCTAGGAATTTTATGGTATCAGGTTTATGCTTAGGTCTTTGATCCATTTCAAGTTAATTTTTTTAAGTGGTGTAAGATATGGGCCCAATGTCATTTTTCTGTTTGTGTTTCTCCAGTTTTTCAGCAACCATTGGTTGAAGAGACGATTTTTTTTCTATGTTGGATGCTCTTGGCTTTCTTGCCAATTATTAGTTGACCATATATTCATGAGTTTATTCTGTTCCATTGATCTATGTGACGATTTTTAACTACGATACTGTTTTAATTGCTATCCCCTGGTAGTATAGTTTGAAATCATAAAGTGTGATGCTTTTGGCTTGTTCTTCTTTCTCATAATTGCTTTAGCTAAATCCAAAGTTAGCAGAAGGAAAGAACTAAAGATCAGAGTGGAAATAAATGAAATAGAGACCAGAAGAACAATAGTTTACTCGAACTAAATGTATTATTCTTTCATGAACAAACAAAAATAAAAAATATCCAATTTCTTTAGTGACATCTGATTTAAAAATAAATTTAAAAGTAATATAAATTAATAATATTGATCTCTGACATGCTAGCTATGCTAACAATAAGAACTGCTATAATAGCAATGATCTAATCATGTGCCTAGACTTCTCTACATTGTAAGGGAGGGGTCCATGGGAGAGGAACAGTAGAAATATGTGAAGAAATTATGAACTCTAGTAATACACTTTCATGATATTTGAAAATTTTCCAAAATAATGAAAATGTGGTTAAGGAAGTCATTAACATTTATGTTGCTTAGAATTGATTAACATTTGAGAGCAAAACTATTGGCAGATATAAGAGTAATAACATTTTACCAAAATTAAAGCATTTTTCAAGAACATTAATCCTAAAATTGAAACACTTATATAATTTGATTTTTCTTTTAGTGGAGATGTCATATCTAGGGTATGTATTGTGAGTCAATAAGGTGGTTAGAAAGAAGGATCTTTTAAAAATTTTCCCAAATGTGTTTACCTTCTAAAAGATTTTTAAAAGTTTTCTTAATCCCTAGTCCCCATTCCCATTATGGATCTCAATCCCCTGGATTGCAACCATCTCAAGATACTTGTTTTATTTTTTTCACCCGTGCTATTTTAAAATATGTATTTTTTGTGAACTGCATGTATTTTTTTGAATATAAGTAACAATATTTTTTTGAATAGAAACTAACTTTTTTGAATATAAATAACTAGACTTTGTTGTTTCATACTTTCAAAGACCATAATGTGTTTTAAGCTCTATCTCTGTGCTGCATGTTCATATAATTAGTTTAGACCTGTGTGAGAGCTTCTTTGGGATATAAAGCCCATAGAGTGGGACCACTGAGTACTGCCATATTGCTTACCAGTTTACACATTCACTGACATTTTTGGGAGGTGAATTTCTTTTTTTCTTTTTTTTTTTTTAAAGATTTATTTATTTATTTGAGAGAGCGAGAATGAGAGAGAGTACATGAGAGGGGGGAGGGCCAGAGGGAGAAGCAGGCTCCTCGCCGAGCAGGGAGCCTGATGTGGGACCCGATCCCAGGACTCCAGGATCATGACCTGAGCCGAAGGCAGCCGCTTAACCAACTGAGCCACCCAGGCACCTGGGAGGTGAATTTCTTGATAAATTTTTCAAAAATTTTAAAGGCTTAAGAGTTTGACGTTTTATATATGTTTCAGCCAGTTTTGGCATTTTATATTTTTTTCTAGGAATTTGTCCATTTCAGCTATCCATTAGATTATTTTTATTATTCCCTTTATTATTACTATATTTCTATTGTGTCCATAGTTCCCCTTCTCATTCTGTATTTCACACAGTAATATCTTCCCTCTTGTTTTTCTTTGTTAGTCTTGTCAAAGATTTATCTATCTTACAAATCTTCTCAGGAAAATAGGTTTTGATTTTGTTACACTCTATGGATTTTCTTTTGCAGGAGACCTCTGAGGTCTAATTTTTTTAACCATAATTTTAGTACTTTGTTGTGTCTTTGGACTACTCTCCTACTCCTATTCCAACTTCTTGAGTTGGATACTTATATTTTTAATCATTTCTTGTTTTTAAAATAAATGTATTTAAGGCTATAGGAATACTCCTACATATTGCTTTCACACACACTCTGACATGTGTTTTTATTATAATTCAGCTTCAAATATTTATTATTATTATTTCTTCCATAAGCCACAGGTTATTTGATAATACCCTGATTTGCAAACATAACTTTTAGCTCTCTGTTATTAATTTATACCTTTTTTTTTATGGTTAATGAACACAGTGTGTTATTGATCCTTTGGAATATATTGAGTTTGCCTTTGTATCCTATTAGCTATTTTCCCAAATGTTCTGCTTCTGCTGAAGAGCAGTTGATATTTCCCACTTGTAGGATATAGAATTCCTTATGTGTATTTAATAGCATAGACTCATTAATTATATTGTTGAGATCATTGATGTCTAAGACTATTTTGGAGGGCCTTAAGAATTTCTGAGTGGTATCATACTAAGTTCTCAAATTGTATTTTCTCGTTTTTCTTTTTTTTCTTGATTTGTAGGTTGTTGCTTAAATATATTTTGATACATATTTGTACTGTGAAGTGAATGTCCATGATACTTGTATCATTGTCCCTCTTTGTTCTTAGAGACTTTCTTTGCCTAGAATTTAAAATTGGAATTGGACTGAGTTTAAATCCTCATGACATAGGGCAATTTACTTAATCTTTTTAAGCCACAATTTTCTTATCTTTACAATGGTTATTATAATACCATCTCATAATGATATTGTGAAGATTAAATAAGTTGATGCATTTAAAACATTTAGAATAGTGGCTGGCATATTCTAGCACTCAACTAATGGCAGTGATTAGTTGTTAAGTATTGAGGCCAATAAAGCACAAAGGAAAATTGAATAAAATAATGAACCACTTGCGGGAGAAATGTTGACATAGCAAATATGAGTATTTGATTAAATAGGATTATAATGATAAGTATAAAAATATTTTGACCTTGAAAATTTTCATATTTTAAATAACAGGGTTAATTACTCCAGAAAAAAAAAAAAATGGCAGTCTAAGAAAGGTCAGCAAACTGAAAAAAACAAATCAAACTCATCAACGAACAAAACAAAATCCCCAAGAAATAAATGTGTTAAATTTTTTTGACTGGTACATGTTAGATAAAAATTCTTTTGTGGGTATATAAAAATAATGACTACAAATGAATATTTGTGAAGAAACTATAAATTAATCACTAGTAGAACTTGAAATGGAGTATTTTTCTTGCAAATTATTGTAGAAGATAAACTCTAACAAAACACAGTCAAGGCCTCCCTGTGTGTTAAAGAAGGGGGAGATGAGCCCCAGGACAGAGTCTTTGGTGCTAAAGAGACACTGTCACCAAGTTCTACAGGGCACTGACTCACTAGGAAACATCTGGTTGTCAGAGGCTTATCGCTAAACTCTCAGAAAGAAGTAACATTGGAGGGACACAGTTTGCTTAAGTCGCAATTTTTAAGCCCTTGGGAATTTAGAAGAGTGGGGGACAGAGAGAGGATTGTCATGCAGCCAACCTGTTTATACCTGGTTTAACAGTGCTTTCAGAGCCTGTGTCTCCAACTCCCCTTTACCCATTTTCCCCATTCCCTCACTCCCTCTTCCCTCTGACAACCATCCTTTTGTTCTCTGTATTTATAGGTCTGATTCTACTTTTATTTATTCATTTGTTTTTTAGATTCCACACATTGAGATAGACAAGACCATATGATTTCATCTATCTGACATATTTCACCTAGCACAATACACTCTATCCATGTTGTCACAAATGGCAAGAATCATTTTTTATGGTTGAGTAATATTCGTGTGTGTGTGTGTATGGGTGTACTACATCTTCTTTATCCACTCATCAATCAGTGGACACTTGGGCAGCTTTGATATCTTGGCTATTGTAAATAATGCTGCAAAAAACATAGGGGTGCATATATCTTTTCAAATTAGTGTTTTCATTTTCTTTGGGTAAATACCCGATAGAAGAACAAAGACAGAGGTTTCACAATTCCTGATTTCAAGATATATTATAAAGCTGTAGTAATCAAAACAATATGGTACTGGCATAAAAATAGACACATAGATCAATGAAAAAAAAAATAGAGGGCCCAGAAATAAACCCATGCTTATATGGTCAATTAATCTATGACAAAGCAGGCAAGAATATACAATAGGTAAAAAATAGTCTCTTCAAATGATGCTGGGAAAACTGTATAGATGCATGTAAAAGAATGAAACTGGACCACTTTCGTATACCATACACAAAAATAAATCCCAAATGGATTAAAGACCTAAATGTGAGACCCGAAACCATAAAACTCTTAGACCATATATAGTAATTTTTCTGACATTGGCCATAGCAACATTTTTCTAGATCTAGCTCCTGAGGTAAGGGAAACAAAAGCAAAAATAAACTATTGGGACTATACCAAAATAAAAAGATTTTACACAGCAGAAGAAACCATCAACAAAACAAAAAGATAGTGTTCTGAATGGAAGAAGATACTCGCAAATGTTATATATAATTTGGGATTAATATGAAAAATACATAAAGAACTTATACAACTCAATACCAAAGAAACAAACAATCCGATTAAAAATAGGCAGAGGATCTGAAGAGACATTTTTCCAAAGAAGGCATATTGATGGCAAATAGACACATGAAAAGGTGCTCAACATCACTAATCATCAGGGAAATACAAATCAAAATAACAATAGATATCACCTCACACCTGTTAGAATGGCTAACATAAAAAAAAACAAAAACAAGACAAGAAATGACAAGTGCTGATGAGAATGTGAAGTAAAAGTAACCCTCGTGCACTGTTGGTGGGAACATAAGTTGGTGCAGCCACTGTGAATAACAGGAGGTGCCTGGGGCGCCTGGGTGGCTCAGTTGGTTAAGCGTCCAACTCTGGATTTTGGCTCAGGTCATGGTATCAGTGTCATGAGATTGAGCCCCACATAGGGGTCAAGCTCAGTGGGGAGTCTGCTTCTCTCCTTCTCCCTTTCCCTCTGCCTCTCCCCCCATGTGTGCGTGCTCCATCTCTCTCTCTCTCTCTCTCTCCAATAAAATAAATCTTTAAAAAAAGAAAACAGGAAGTTCCTGAAAAAATTAAACCTAGAAATACCATATGATCCTATAATACTCCATTTTAAAGATAGACTACTCAACCGTCTAATATTATAGCTATAAAAAATGGGAGAATTAACTGACTAATTTAGATACCACTTTGGTATATAATCATAATTTGCCCCAAGTTTATCCCTTTGCTTTCTGGAGACCATCCTTGAGGACTGGTCTGAGTCATAAGAAGTGCCCCAGACAATGTACTGGAGTGGGGTAGAGAAAATAGCTTTAGCAAAATTAGCTCATCTGGATTCCAGGTTCCTATTGGGCTATGAGCTGGCTGATATTAGGCTAGTCATTACATCTCTCCTAGTCTCAGTTGCTTAATCTTAAGTGAAGAATTTTGATAAAATGATCTGCACGATTCCTCTCAGTTCTTAAACTTTATGATCTGTCATATCTTTTTCCAGATGTTAACAGTAAGAGGCTTACAGCTTGAATATATAGTAATTTTTCAAACTTGTAGCTTAACTGACTTTCTGTAAAGGAGGCAAAAGACCAATGCATCATGAGTCTTTTCATTTCAGATTTCTTAGCTCAGGTTTTTGGCAAGAAAAAATCCATTTAATTAGCTTTGTAAAATGCTAAGTACACCAATTAAGTAGAGATTGTCAAATTGGATTGCAAAATGATGGACATATGTGCTGTCTGCAAGTGTCACACTTTAAATATAGTGATATAGATAGCTTAAAAGAAAAAAATGGGGAAAAGATATACCACTTAAACCCTAATTAAAAGAAAGCTATACTAATATAAGTTATTGTATACTTTAGATCAAGGAAAATAACCAGTAGAAAAGATTGACAACATCACATAATGATAACAGAGTTTAATTCACCAAGAAGATATCATATTCCTCAACGAATATATACCTAACAACAGAATTTCAAAATATGCAAAGCAAAACAGAAATGAAAATATAAATAGAAAGACTCATAATTATATTTGAAGACTTCATCTTTCTCACAGTAATTGGTAGACCAAAGAGGCAGAAAATCTGTAAAACATCGAAGATTTGAAGAATACTACCTATAAATTTGACTTGATTGTAGAAGTTCCTATGAACGGCAGCAAAATACATTCTTTCCTAGTGCATATGGAACACTCACCATGCATATCTTGGGTCATGAAATAAATCATACTAAATTTTTAAAAAGTGAAATCATAAAAGTATATATTTTTTACTAAATGGAATCAAACTAGAATGAGTAACAGAAGAATAATTGAAAAATTTCCCAAGTATCTGGAAATTTAATAAGACATTATGTAACCCATGGATCAAAGAAGATGCCATAGGGGAAATTAGAAAATATTTTTAACTTAATAAAAATAAAATACAACATATCAAAATTTGTGAAATAAAGCTAAAGCAGTGCCTAGAAGAAAATTTGTGATATCAGTGCTTAAATTTTAAAAGACAAAGGGTATCAAATCAATAATCTAAGGTCCCACTTTAATGAATTAGAAGTAGAAAAGACCTCATCAAGCAGATGTAAGAAAATAATAAAGAGAAGACATTGAAATTCAAAGCAGAAAAAAGAAAAAAAAAATCAAACCTTGTTCTTTTAAAAGATGAATGAAATAGGTGAAGTCCTTAGATTGAACAAAATAGAAAGACAAGATCTAAAATACCAATATAAAAATTAAGAAGGGAAAATCAGTATAGATCCTACAGGTATTAAAGGATAATTAAAGAATACCATGGAAACTTTATGTTCATTAATTTGATCAAGTAAGTGAAAGCAGTTCCTTAAAAGACACAAATAAATTTAAACTCAAGGGGAAATAGACACCTTTAACAGTTTTATATTCATTAAGGTAGTTGAATTTGGTGTTTCAAACCTCTCAATAAAGAAGAAATCTAGATCCACGTGTTTTCAGTGTTGAACTGTACCAAATTTTAAGGGAGCATTTAGATCATTTCTATATAATCTCTTCCAGAAAGGAGAAATGGAGGAAACAATTCCTAGTTCATCTTAGGAGGCTATAAATATCCTGATACCAAAACAAGACATAAACATAACAAGAAAAGATAACTAGGGGCCAATATAGCTCCTGAATGTAAGTGCAAAAATATTCAGCAAACACGATTCTATGAATCTGTCAAAACACAAATGTATAGCCACAGAGTATATGCAATTTAAAATATATGTGATATATATTTATATATATAGATAACCATCACTTTCTTTTCCTATGTATATAAATCTTTGTAAATATACTTACTATTTCTAAGAAGTTATTAATTGCAATATGACCTATTTTTTTTATATATTATTAAGGAGAGAAACCAACCTATCATGCGCCAATGTTTATAAAATGTATCCTGATTTCATAGCTGTCATGATGTGGGAAAAAAGGATAATTTAAAATATATCTAATGTGATATTCATAAATTGGAATTTGTCCTCCCTTAAGTGATATATCCTAGGTTTGGATTAAAAAAAACAAACACCAGAAGCCTCAACCAGAGAGACCAGTGATCTGTGGGGGGCTGGAAGTCGGGGAGGAAGAGCCCGCTGTTTCAAACAAAGTACTGGAGTGAGTACAGGTAGTGCTAGGGAAGGCAGTCTCCCCCCTGTGTGTCCAAGAACTCTGCAAATGGTAATGGGGGAATCAGACAAATCAGACCTCCACCCACGGATAGTTTCCAACTCCTGTATGAATGATTATTTTTATTGACGTATAAAGATTGAAGCTATTCTATTACTTCACAAAAAAGTTAGGTTATATAGGTTAGAGAAATTAAAAGGAGACAGTAAAGCTTGCTTCAAACATTTTTTTTTTAAAGTCAAATGAAAAACACGAGGCTAGAATTGTCATTTATAAATATGCCTCATTTAAGGGAAATTCAATATATAAATTATCCTAGAAAGAGATGCATTAGAGCAGGTTGTGATGGGGACATCTGATTACTTAAATGATCATTCGTCAGAGTTCCTTTAAATTAGTAAGTGCTCCACTATGGTTTTAAATACTTCATTTTGGCCAAATTTGATTTTCATGTGTTTCTTTAAGAACTTCTAATGTGAGGTTTATCTGTAAATGAATAACAGAGCTTTATCTTTGTGCATCTTATCTAGAATAAGATAAATTTCCACACATTGTAATGGATCCTACAGTTGACAGTGATGCTGTGATTACTAATTTGGGTCTGTAAACACAACAGGCTTTGTTTTGGAGATAACAGAAATGCTTGTGTCTTGGGAGAAACAACAGAGCCTGCAGAATTTAGAATTATTTCTAAATTATTACCTGTACTTTGTGATATTAATAAATAGACTCAATTCACAATGCCACCATTAGCATTTGATATATATATTGTATACTATTGTATAAAAAAGAGACAGAATAGGGCGCCTGGGTGGCTCAGTTGGTTAAGCGACTGCCTTCGGCTCAGGTCATGATCCTGGAGTCCCGGGATCGAGTCCGCATTGGGCTCCCTGCTCAGCAGGGGGTCTGCTTCTCCCTCTGCCCTCTTCCCTCTCGTGCTCTCTGTCTCTCATTCTCTCTCTCTCAAATAAATAAAATCTTTAAAAAAAAAAAAAAGACAGAATAAATAGATTCAATTAAATACTGGAAAAAAATACTTAGCTCGTAAGTGATCAATGCGAATCCAAATTGCCATTTCTTCAAGTGTATCATGCTTTATGGCAATGTGCTCCTAAAGAGCTCAAGTCGATGTTCTGTAAAATCATTGTAAGATGAATCTAGAATTAATCATTCAATCAAATAATAAAACCTTGTGTAACATAAGTTTTTATTTAAGAATGTTGCTTGTTTATATGTTAAATGTTGCGTTTTCCTTGTGGGGCTTAACAATATTCAGAGATATACAGGTGGATACCTTAGTCCTTCCTTATGTTCAGTGTCATTATCTTTAATAGTAGCTGTTTCCATGAACACAACACCTGGACAAATTTTCTCAAATTTTAATGAGACATTAGAACCAAATAATGTGAGAAGTGTTCTATCCAGTAAAAAGAGTCTGGGGTTTTTATTCCTAAGGAATGAATTTATGCTGCATAAATGAAATAAAAAGGCAGAAAATATAATAGTGTTGCATGTGTTCAATATACATCCATTTATTAATGCATATGCCAGAGGATAGCATTTGTACTATGCATTTGGAGAAGTCATTAACAAAGCAATTGCCTAACAATTTAACATGAATTAGTGGATCTCACTGGTCTGTTTTCACACCCACTAGCAAAATGGTTCTGACAGTCATGATACCAGTCATTTCTGTCCTTAACATAGCAGACCAGCTTGTTCACAAAACATATCACTGTAACAGGTTCTTGTTTCTGCATGTGTATGTTGTCCACTAACAGTTATGACCAGAAGTTACAATTACAAGGTACTGTGCTGCAGCCAAGTATTTAGATACAGTCTCTAACAAGCCAAAACATAAAAATACAGAAAATGCAAATATTCAAAAACTATTTCATATTCAAAATCCGATCTAGTTCTATTTTAATGTACCAAGCTGTATTAAGTTGTTTTCCTATTGTATCTGATGCATTTTGGGCTTGTAAATAACATAAGTTACAAAATTATAAGCAGTTTCTTCAGATCTTAGTTTACATTTTTCACTAAATAAATGAAGACATGTCTTTTTGCTCCAGTGCAATATATAGTAATGCTGCATTCAGTATAAATCGTCGAATATTTTTTTAAAAGAAAAAAGCATTTAACTGAGTAAAGTGCTAAGTAAATAAGGAGATAGTCATAACTGTCAGAGGTAAAACACTAACAGTATAGTTATTTATTATAGGTAATTTGAAGAAACAAACCTTCCACTGCATCTCTAGACCCTTAATCCTATGACTTTCTAAAGAATGACATTTGGTAAAGCCAAGACATAATGCTAGATGGTAAATGTATCAACTTACCTTTTTTTTTTTTTTACAAATGTGATGTGACCTTGGCAGTTTTAAAGAACAAAGTTTTGTCAATATATCAAACATTGTTAACAAACTCTATTTAGCATTGCTTTGTATAAGTTTGCTTTAATAGCATTTCTTCACAGTGATATTTCAGAAAGGTTGGAAATTGGTCGGCATAAAATATTTCCCACATTTTCTATTTTAATTTGTATGCAAAAATCATCACAATAGATCTGCAACTATAAAATTACAAACACTTTCTAGAAGTGACTGTATTTCTAGTTATGATAGAAAAAGTTACTTGTATGACATCTACAATGAGGTAAATCTAAATAAAACAGAATTTGGTAACAAATGCTTTCTGATCTATGGGCAATACAAGCGAATTTAACAAAGACAGTGGACAAACCGAAAAAATGAATTGTTTTTTTAGTATGTTTAAAGGATGAGAAATTGGTAATGAAATGAAACATTTTAAAAGATACTCTGGATATTTCACTTTACATCATAATTTTGGCACTTCATGGAACATTAATTTCCCAAAGCCCAGCATTGGTATAAAAGTTCAGCAGGTTTTCCACATACTTTGTAGACATTGTACTTGAGTACTGGCAAACACTGAAACGTGGCAAACTAAACATTCCCATGTATTTGCACATGCATGCAGTAGTCAGAGTTTATGAATTCCCAAAGATGATATCTTGCAGTATTTGTTTCAAGCACTCTCTTCAGATCTCGTTTCAGATTTCAGTCTTACAAATTCTTTAGCCACGTCATCGCTGGTCCTCTGAGAGAGTATTCTAAGGATAGTCAAACCAGTTTCATCCATAGAGACATTTTTCAGAAGGGGATACCATGCCCCATAGCTTCCCTTTTCTGCTATGTTCTGTAGTTGAATTACCGTCATTCCGATAATTCGATCTTCTCTGGCAAAGCAGTAATCTTTAACTGAGAGATGAAGCTCATAGGCCCCTGGCTGGTTTTCATTACCCAGAATGCTGTGTGGATTAAAAATAAGAATTTTGAGCAAAACCTTGACTTCACCTAGGGATCAATGTAGTTCTAAAATACTGTTAAAAGTTTTCTCCATTCCTCAGCATGTAATTTGGCAAAATGGAGTATTGTGTATTTTAACTCTGATGTAAATATCATTTCCATTTTAGATTGTTTTTACATAGATATTGCTTAGCAATCTAACTTAAAAACTTCTTTGCCTATATAGAAATAGGACATCAGGGGCACCTGGGTGGCTCAGTCGTTAAGCGTCTGCCTTCAGCTCGGGTCATGATCCCAGGGTCCTGGGATTGAGCCCCACATCGGGCTCCCTGCTCCACGGGAAGCCTGCTTCTCCCTCTCCCACTCCCCCTGCTTGTGTTCCCTCTCTCGCTGTGTCTCTGTCAAATAAATAAAATCTTAAAAAAAAATAGGACATAAATCTGAGTATGCTTTACTCTCTTGATATTAAGCATATTAATAGAAACATTAATTAAAATACCTTATACTTAATTCTTGGAGGTGTGGTCTTCCTACTGATATAGGGGTAGGATGGGGTTGGTAGGGATCGTGGGGGCTAGACCAAGGAAAAGGGGTAGTATTTCTTGCCAGAATTTCTATGCCATTTCAATATCAATTATTACATTCTCTTTTCTTTACCTCAGAATCCTGGATATGCTATTATATCTAGGAGCCTTTTCTCGGGGGAATACACAACACAGACTATCAAGCTAACAAAGACAAGACTATTCACAAGATGCCAAATTAGATACAAATCTCCAGAGTAAATCAGTTCCACCAGAGCGTGGTGCTTCAATGCCAGTTCTTTCCGATGGCGACAGTTAGACACCTGTCAAGTGTGGGGCTGAGGATGGCCTCGACTAATACCAACTAATACGCTCAGTGCAGAACTGAGCGTAATGAAGAAGGCTGAGAGGTAATACACTGAGAATAATCCTCCCCTGCCCCTTATTTTACTTCATCCTCAGATCTCCTTGACTTTCTAATGAATGCACATCTGTTCCTCAGCAGTACGAGCTTCCAAATCCCTTCCTTTTCTAAGTGACATTTTAGATCAAACATTTTGCAGATTCAAACTTTTGTTTCTGAGCAACACTGATAACTGAAGTGTGCACTTATTTTAGAGACAACCTGAAATAAAGTGAAAGAAAATGGAAGCCTGATGGGTAAGAACAGAAGAGCAAAATTTGATAGGAGCCAGATCTTGTGAATTAAAATGCATCAAAATGCTGCCTTTTCCCAGAATCGTGCATGATTTTAGTACCTCACAGTGTTATATCTCAATTTTGCATGAGTCAAGTAATTGCTAGAAACTTTTAGAAGACATTTTAACTGGATCACATTTTTTTGTGTGTCATTTAGAGGAGTAGATACGTGGAATCTTGTGAGCTGATTAGCAGGGATTATGAATATGATTAATCTATTACAGCCATTTTAAGAGATGTGGTAGGATGGTTAAGTTTTAATGAGTGGTAATAGAGTTTAATATTCAGAACTTAGTGTGCTGAAAATTCTCTGGGAAACTAAGTATGTGAAACAAGCAAAGAACCAAGCCAGTGAGAAACTGTTTTGGTAAGCTAAGTGTGTGTGCATGTGTAAACCCCAAAGTCTTGGTCCTGGGTCCTCCTCTCTTCATCCCTGGGTCAGCTCTTCTAGATTTATGCAATTATATCTATATGCAGATAATTCTCAAGTTAGATCCAACTATATATTGGATATCCCTTCTGGAATGTACCTTAGGCATCTCCAAATTATTATATTTAAAACAATCTTTGATCTCCTCATCTCTTGTTCCAATTCTCCCATCTCAAGAAATCACTATGTACCCAATTGCTTAGCCCAAAACCTAGAGGTCATCTTTGATTTCATTCAGTGCCAGATAACTTCCATTTGCCTCAACTGGATATACTTTCCATCCTTTTCCTTGTACTTTGCAAAAGAATGCTGACCCCTAAGGACTGGATCAGTAGAGTTTCTTCATGCTGTGGCTTCCAGTTGGTTTGGGCCAAAAGGAAGCCCCTTCAGGAAATCAGAAGTAATGATGAGGATGAGGTCAGAGTCTATTTCCCTGGCCCCTTGTGTATGATGCTTCCTCTAGGGTACTGTTTGCCTCCATGGAAAGGCCACTGCTCTTTCTGCGGTGGCTGATGACACATGAAGTTATTTTTCCCCCAGTCTTAGTAACTAATCTTCCTCTCTTACATGCACAGGGGTAATAGCTTGACCACTAGTAGCCCCAGTTTACATCACTATTGCTTATAGTCCTTCGATTCTCACATCCTAGTAAATTCCTTTGTAAATAAGGCTGTCTTGATGAAATGTCCTAAATTATTTTCAGAAACCCAACTTATATACTCTTTCTTTCATGTGCTACCTCCTGCCGAGTGCAAGTTCTATAGAATCTACTTCCAGTACATAACCAGAATCTTTCCACTTCTTTCCATCTCTCTACTCCTTACTTCCATTTCCCTACTACCATCTGTGAGTCAGTATTATCCCTTGCTTGGACTACTGCAATAGCCTTCTAACTCATCTTTACATGTTTGCTCTTGTTTTCCCATCATTTTTTTTAATATAGCAAACAGAATAATCATTTAAAGATATAAATCAGATCATTCATGTTCTTATCTGAAAATTCTTCAAGGCCTCCGATTGACCTTAGAATGTCACCTAGTCTCCTTTATCCTGACAGCAAAGTCCTGTGCACCTTTACTCCGTACCGTACTCTGGCCACTTCTTCAAACTCATTTCATCTCACTCCCTTGCCCATTGTATACTATTTCTTAAATATGCCAAGTGTGCTCCTGCCTTAGTCTCTGCGCTAGCCATTTTGCTTGGCCTGAGATGCTCTCCACCGTCTTGCTTGCATGACTGGTTCTTCTTTTTCCCCTCAGGTTTCGATTTAAAAGTCATGTGCTCAGAGAGGCTTTTCTGAACACGCAATCTAAGCAGCCAATCAACCAATCTATTACATCAGCCTGTTTTAATTCTCTGTATAGTACTATCCTATGATTAATTTTTGCTTATTTGTGATTTTTTTTTTAAAGATTTTATTTATTTATTTGAGAGAGAGAATGAGATAGAGAGCATGAGAGGGGGGAGGGTCAGAGGGAGAAGCAGACTCCCTGCCGAGCAGGGAGCCCGATGCAGGACTCGATCCCAGGACTCCAGGATCATGACCTGAGCCGAAAGCAGCCGCCCAACCAACTGAGCCACCCAGGTGCCCAGCTTATTTGTGATTTTGATGTTTCTCATCAATGATGTTATTCATTTCTAGAAAGCAACTTCTATGACAGCAGAGACCTTCTGTTATTTATACCAAATTCCTACAATAGTGCTTGATGCATGGTAGGCACTGAACATCTATTGAGCAATGGAAGGGAACTAAAAACATAGCTGTCTTAATTTGCTGGGATCAGGGGTGAACAGGAATACATCAACGTATAAGTTTTGCTTTCTTTCGCAAAGCCCAGTGCCATTCCCACCCTGCACCCCTCAGTAAGTTTAAGCTGTATAATGGCTATTGCCTGGTTGAATAGGTGAGTCGGGTCCTGACTTACAATTGAAATGTTTCATTGTACTTTGGTGACCACGTGTTGCTTTTTGTCTTGGTGCCTTGTTTTCTCTTCTTGTCTCCAAGGTTAGGTCCCAGTATACAAACTTCCACAAAGGGCCGGAACATTGTAGTGGTCTGCCAGTTTAGGTCATTAATAGCAATCACTAAAAACCACAAAGGGAAAGGAATGCAAAATGTTAGCAAACAAATGTGTGGAATCTTATCTTCCCCTTTGGTCCTTAGAGTTAATTTTTTTTTTTTTTTTTGATGTATGAGATCTCCTTTCTTACTTTTTTATTAACCTTTTTATTTATTTATTTATTTTTTATTATGTTAATCACCATACATTACATCATTAGTTTTTGATGTAGTGTTCCATGATTCGTTGTTTCCGTATAACACCCAGTGCTCCATGCAGTATGTGCCCTCTTTAATACCCATCACCAGGCTAACCCATCCCCCCACCCCCTCCCCTCTAGAACCCTCAGTTTGTTTCTCAGAGTCCATAGTCTCTCATGGTTCATCTCCTTATAAGTTATATTTTTAAAGTCTATCATGGGTATCTTTCTAATCCATTATATGTTTTCCAATTGCAAATATTCTACTATATGGATACTCCATCCTATATTTAACCAATAACTTATTCTTAAATGGTATGGCTATTTCCTAACTTCAGGCATCACAAATAATTCTTAAATGTACATTCTTAAATGTACACTTGCATCATCCTTTGAAAATGTTAAAATATATATTATAATTAAAATAGTTATTGTAAAAGTTCACAAAACTTTGGGCATTTGATCTGTAGTGTCAAAATATTTTTGAAAAATATTTAAAGACCCTGGCAAGTGTAGGCATGCCCACTTACCAACACTGTACATAATCTATTATAGACTATAACTGTGTTACTTTTATAATGCAAACATACATTAGGCAATGCAATTTTAAAATGTGTCAGAAGGCCATGGTTTTTAATGAGGTGGATATTGTGACTAAGTCTATAATAATATAAAATAGAATATGGTTCTGCTGAGCAAAATTAACCATTAAATTTCACCTTTGAAATGACCCCAGCATTCAGATTATATTTTTGCAATCTAAAACCAATAGATTGAACTAGTCATTAAAAAAAAAAAAAAATCAAGCCCGTTGTTGAAAATCACATAGAAAAAGAAGTAAATAGGTAGATAATGTGAATAGTAAGAACATACTGACCTCATATATAAAATCTGACAAGGTATGGAGCCAACCATAGCCCTAATGTTCAATGTATATCCTAGCATCAACAAGAGAAAATGTTCAGTGTATACTGGTTTGAAGTGTAATCTCCAATGTATTTAAACCATTTAGATACTTCAGATAATATAGGCTAAATATCTGTACCATTGATTTTTTCCAGCTTTAGATCAAAAGTTCTGGTTTCATGAAAAAATTATGAGCATGCCCTAAAATCATTAAATCTTTTTAAAAACATATCTAAGAAAAAATTACATTTTTTTATATTATTGCAAAGGTTAAAGTCCACTAGGCTGTTTGGTCTATCTGGACTCGATATATACCTTTTACAGTGACTTTATGCTCTCCAGTTCCTGGGGTAGCGGTGATGTCCACATGAACAGATATCTGACCCACTGAATCTTTGGAGGGGCGACCTGCAAATAAGCAGACATTTACTGGCTCAAACTTCCAGGCTACTTTAATAATAGACACATACATTTTCTGCATAAGGGACTTGAAAGTAAGTTCATGGAAATGAATGGTTCTTTTCGTTAATAGCACATAATAGGTATTGATAAATGTTCATTAAATTAAATTTGCTCTGCAGATTTGAGGCTTTGGTATAATCATATTTAGCCCACTGAGCTAAAATTTCATATGGTTCTCAGATATCATAAGACACCCTGTTAGTAGTAGTATGGTTAGAAGAACTTGCCGTTGCCTTACTAGGCCCAATTGAGCTCTATTTATTGCTTATGTACAAAGGTGTGTTATTGCCTTTCATGCCTAAAAGAGCTTTTCTACAATGTGCCCTACCAAAGCACTGGGGCCACAAAGATGGCTCTGTAGAACATCTGCTTTCATGAAGCCCACAGTAGGCCAGGAGAGACCAACCTATGAACACAGTGTTGCAATACCTATATCTATATGCTGCAATACCTATAATGTATATTTGCAAGGTCTACTGATGGTATAAAAAGGTGTAGTCCATTCTGTCCTGGTAAAGGTTAGTCAAGGGTTAACATGCTGTATCAGAAAGTCCCTGTGATTTGGGGTCAGATAATTTTAAATTAATATCATAGTTACATCCCTACTGGTTCTCTGATCAGATTTTGCCATATTCTCAAGTCTGTTTTCTTATTTGTAAAATAGGGATAATAACACCAACCTCTTAATATATATACATGTATTAACATCTATGAACATACATATTTTTCCACATATAGGGGCATAAGTTCTAACTATCCTTAAACTCATCTTTATCTTTTCACCTAAAACTGCATAGATCATTCCATTTCAATATGTATAAAGTTATCCCTTATTCTCTAAGATAGCCTGGAATAGCACAGCACTAACTACAAAGTAAATGTTCAATGAGTAGTTGCATGAAAGTGAATCACTGAAACGTTTACAAATAATTAAAACACAGAAATATTTAAAACATTTAAAATAATGTTTGGCCTTTATTCCATTATGTGAATATACCATAATTTATTTAACCATGTTTTTGTTTATCTTTTGCTATTATAAACAAACTATAATAAATACTTATTATTCATATTTACAAGTTTTTAGTATAATTTCTGTAAGTTAAATTTACTTGTCAAAGTAGGTGGAACTTTAATTTTGTCCCATAGAGATTTTTTAAAGCAGATTCTTATTTATTTAAAAATTTTTTTAAGTTCCAGTGTAATTAACATGTAACATTATATTAGTTTGAGGTATATAATACAGTGCTTCAACAAAACTACGACACTACTCAGTGTACTCTTCATCCCCATCACCTACTTCACCCATCCCCCTCCTCCCCTCTGCCATCCATCACTTTGTTCTCTGTAGTTAAAAGTTGGTTTTTCAGTTTGTCTCTTTTTTTTTGTTCATTTGTTTTGTTTTCTAAATTCCACATATGAGTAAAATCATATGGTGTTTGCCTTTCTCTGATTGACTTATTTCACTTAACATTATGCCCTCTAGATCCATCCGTGTTGTTGCAAATGGCAAGATCTTATTCTTTCTTATGGCTGAATAATATTCCATATATATATATGGAATAGTATATATATATATATACACACACACACACACACACATGCATACACACACACACACACACTACATCTTCTTTATCCACTCACCAGTCAACGGACACTTGGGCTTCTTTTATAACTTGGCTATTGTAAATAATGCTGCTGTAAACATCGGGGTGTCTCTATCCCTTTGAATTACTGTTTTCATATTTTTTGGGTAAATACCCAGTAGTGTGATGGCTGTATCATAAGGTAGTTCTATTTTTAACTTCTTGAGGAACCTCAATACTGTTTTCCAGAGTGACTGCAGCATTCTGCATTCCCACCAACAGTGTAAGAGAGTTCTTTTTTCTCCACATCCTTGCCTACATTTGTTGCTTCTAATTTTTTAAATTTTAGCCATTCTGACAAGTGTGAGGTAATATCTTATTGTGGTTTTGATGTGCATTTCCCTGATGATGAGTGATGTTGAGCATATTTACATGTGTCTGTTGGGCATCGGTATGTATTTTTTTGGGGAAATGTCTGTTCATGTCTTTTGTCCATTTTTTAATTGGATTATTTGTTTTTGTTTTTTGTTTGTTTTTTGTGTGGAGTTAAGTTCTTTATATCTTTTGGATACTAACCCTTTATCAGATATGTCATTTGCAAATATCTTCTCCCATTGAGTAGGTCATTTTTGCATTTTGTTGTTTCCTTTGCTGTGAAGAAGCTTTTTATTATGATGTAGTCCCAACAGTTTTTCTTTGTTTCCCTTGCCTCAGGAGACATATTTGGGAAAAAAATGTTGCTATGGTCAGTATCAGAGGAATTACTACTTGTGCTCTTTTCTAGGATTTTTATGGTTTCAGGTCTCATATTTAGGTCTTTAATCCATTTTGAGTTCATTTTTGTGTATGGTGTAAGAAAGTGGTCTAGTTTTCCCAACATCATTTGTTGAAGAGATTGTCTTTTTTCCAATTGGATATTCTTTCCTGCTTTAACCATATAATTGTGGGTTTATTTTTGGGTTTTCTATTCTGTTTCATTGATCTATGTGTCTATTTTTATGCCAGTACCATATTGTTTTGATTACTACTGCTTTGTAGTATATCTTGAAATCTGGGATTGTGATACCTCCAGTTTTGTTCTTTTTCAAGATTGCTTTGGCTATTTGGGGTCTTTGTTCTATACAAATTTTAGGATTATTTGTTCTAGTTCTGTGAAAAATGCTATCAGTATTTTGATAGGCATTGCATTAAATCTGTAGATTACTTTTGGTAGTATGCATATTTTAACAATATTTTTTTTTTCCAATCCATGAGTTGTCCCACAGAGATTGTAATAATTTATATGCAATATATGAGACTAACAATCTTATTTTTTAAAAATATATAAATGAATGAATGAATGGCTAATAACCAAAGCTGAAAATAAAAAGCTCTAAGAGACCCAATTTATACCCTCAGAGGATCACTGATTTGGGTCAGAACTTTTCAAAAAGACCTGATGAGAGTCACTTCACCAAAAGGACGCCCCCCCACACACAACCCCACCCATCCCAGTCATTTGATAATAAAAGGTTTAAAGGATAGAAAGTGAGGGGAGGATAGGAAATGGTTGTTTTGTTTTGTTTTGTTTTACCTCAGGTAAAGGAAAGAAAACTCCCAGAGAAATACACTCCTAATCCTTGGAAGCAAGATGGTTATTTCAGCTTTGAATTGGTTGCTTACTTAGCAGACAATATGACCTGAGCCAAATAGGGGACAACCAGCCACAGTGTGTGCCAGAACCACCTCCTTAAATCCATGGCTGCTAGGAAGTATGAGAAATGGTTCCTGAATGTGCTCGAAGTGCCAGAGTTGGGCACAAGAAAGGGAAGGAAGATGCGGTCATGGGCTATATAGCCTTGTCAGGGATTGTCACAGATGGGGCAAAGATGCATGCACCTCAGAAGAATGTGGCATGATGAAACAGGTGAGGTGCATCAGGAATAAGAGGGCAAGTCTGGACCCTTGGAAGAGTCCATTAATGCCCCAAGGATCTATTTGGAAATGAGTCTCACACCAGCCATCTCTAGCGAGCTTCTGCTTCCCCAAAGACAATGAACTGGAACAGCCCTCAGCATTAGCCAAATAGACAATGACCCTTAAGTAGACAGTGACTACAAATGATCACTCCTGAAATTAAGTAGTCACCTGTCTTTTCCCTCTCCTTCCTTTCTCCTCCACAACACAGAAACCACCACCAAAGGTAAGAAGAAAGGTACAGATAAGAGAAGCCCACACCTTCCTTACTGCTAGCATCACCATTTTCACCTGCTTGTGGGGAGATAAGGAGAGCTCTGAATCTAATAAGTGATTAGAATTTAATGTGAGCAGGAATAGGTCTTAAAAATGTAAATAACTTTCTAATGGTGCAAGTAACTAATAGGGTACAGACCTGGATTGTGATATCAGTAAAGGAGGTATCCAGGTAGTAGAAAGTGGGGCTCACAAGCAAAGATGAGAACTTTTTTGGGAAAATAAGATAGTTTTATATTATCCCTAAGTTGGTGATATCCTTATGAAGTCTTCCTATTCAAAAATAGAATATAACTTCCTATTATTCAAGTCTTCTTTTGTGTACTTCAATTATGTTTTATTTTTCTTTGTGTGAATGTTACATATTTTTTAAAGGCTTTTTAAAAATGATTTATTTATTTATTTGAGAGAGAGAGAGCACGCAAACATTAATGGGAGGGATAGAGGGAGAGAATCTCAAGTAGACTCCTTGCTGGGTGCAGAGCCCCACATGGGGCTTGATCTCACAACCATGAGTCAGATGCTTAACTGACTGCACTCAGGTGCCCCAGGATGTTGCATATTTTTGAAAGCTTATTCCTAGGTATTTTATCTTATCCTATTTTAAATGGGACAGCTTCTTCCATTATGTTGATAATAGGAAGGCTAGTGATGATTGTATGTTAATTTTTTTATCCATCGAACTGATTTTTTTTTCTTTTTGAGAGAGAGAGAGAGAGAGAGAGAAAGGAGGGGAGACGGGCAGAGGAAAAGGAGAAAGAGAATCTTAAGCAGGTTCCATGCCCAGGGCGGAGCCCAAAGTGGGGCTCGATCCCACAACCCTGAGCTGAAATCAAGAGACTGATGCTTGGGGCGCCTGGGTGGCTCAGTTGGTTAAGCGACTGCCTTCGGCTCAGGTCATGATCCTGGAGTCCCGGGATCGAGTCCCACATCGGGCTCCCTGCTCAGCAGGGAGTCTGCTTCTCCCTCTGACCCTCCCCCTTCTCATGCTCTCTCTATCTCATTCTCTCTCTCAAATAAATAAATAAAATCTTTAAAAAAATTAAAAAATTAAAAAAAAAAAAAAAAGAGACTGATGCTTAACCAACTGAGCCATCCAGGTGCTCCCCCAACTGAATTTTTTAATGAAAGATTGCCCTTAATTCTTTGAGTGTTGCACATATATAATAAATTATCTTTAATCAATGAACATTTCACTTTTCCTTTCTAGTTTTTATACCTCTTATTTGCCTTGGCTAATGGCTTGTCTATATTACATGATAGTATTTAAAGTAGATATGCTTGTTATCCTCCATTTGGCTCTCCAAATTAATTTTCCACCCTTTTTCACTCTGCCTTCTGCCCTCACGGGCTGTCTGACAATTTCAGTGGTGTCTTCTATACTCTAGTGTCTATTTGGGTCTGGCCAAAGGGAAGCCCTGGCAAGAGATTAGAAGGAGGAAAGAGAGTCACGTCAGGTATTTATTTCTTTAGTCTCCTTCCTGGGGGCTCACCTTGTGCTAACTGAATCCTGCAACCAAACATAATTTCCTTCAAGCAGCCCTCACTAGGTGACAATATTTTTCCAGGTTCTAGTTGCTTCCTCTTCCTTTGTTACTGTTAATGCAAGGAATAGTTCAATAGTTCACTCTTTCTTCTGGTTTCTTTATATCCCCTGCCTATACCTTTCTACATAGTTTCTTTATTAAATCCTTTCCAAATAATCTTAATCGGGGTGTGCCATCAGATACGTGTTGGGACTTTGGTTAACAGAATTAATGTTTTTGATTTGCTCATAACTTTAATGAAAATGCTTCTAGTATTTTCCCAATACTCTTTTGTGGAACAATGAGACAGTCTTTGAGGCAAGGAACAGGGCTTAAAATATAGACACTAATTTCTTAGCAACTATTACTTTTAGGAATTTCACAGAGGAGAAAATCGTTAAGGAGCTTCCTAAAGGCTGAGTTGGAGTTCATCTCTTAGACAAAGGAAGTCAAGGAAATAGCATGAAAGCATATGCATCAGACAGAATGGTGCATCCTGGAAACTGCAAGTAGTTTAGTATGGATGGAACACAGATGAGGGAGTATCAAGAGGAAACTTTTATGAAAATCTTGGTACCTTGAATGCCACAGAAATGTTGAGACATTATCACAGAGCGGCTGAGAAGTCTCTTAAATTTTTGGCTATGAGTGGCACAGATTTATTTCTAGAAATAAGTCCTCTCATTTGAGTAAAAGATGGATCATTCTCATCATTCCATTCTCTTCTGTAAAGTCACTTGCATCTCACTGTACCATGAATCAAGTCCTAAAACCCAGCACTTTCTTAGGATGCTTCTGATGACCTTTTACTTCATCCAATTTGTGGGTCCATGCTGTTCACAGTAGCCTAATTCTTGAAAACTTTCTTCATGTTTTCCCCAAGACAAACCACATGTTGGGAACATCCTTTCTCTGTTATCCTATGAAGCCCTGTCCAAACACCTCTACTATAAAAATATGTTCATTTTTTAATCCTATAAATAATCTGCAATTATATTCTTGATTTCTTCAAATACTAAAAATCCTAGGCAATGGAATCATACTGCTTTGATTATGCAGATGGTCTCACTCATTAACAGATAATTAAAACTCCATGAACTTTCATTTTCTTATTTTTTTTTTAAAGATTTTATTTATTTATTTGAGACAGAGAGAATGAGAGAGACAGAGAGCACATGAGAGGGGGGAGGGTCAGAGGGAGAAGCAGACTCCCTGCAGAGCAGGGAGCCCGATGCGGGACTCGATCCAGGGACTCCAGGATCATGACCTGAGCCGAAAGCAGTCGCTTAACCAACTGAGCCACCCAGGCGCCCTCATTTTCTTATTTTTAAAGTGGGGATAAAACCACCTATCTGGCAACACTGTGGTGAGGCTAAAAAGAGATAATTAAAGAATATATAGAATATTTTGAGCCTTGCATTTAACAGCTGCTAGGAAATGCTTCCAAGTTTATTGTGATAATAATTCAATTCTTAATAAGGGAATATTTCAAAGTTATTAAATTCCTTGAGGATTCATGCATAATGCCCACATATAAAAATTATGAAAAAAATATGGACATTATGGTTGGTTATCTAGATCAAAGACTGTAAGAAGATAAATCCAGAATGATGGACGCTCTGCCCAACAACCTTGGAATTCTATTTCCTTCACTAAGACTTTCTGGGTTGAGTAGAATAGAGATGGCAGATTTTTAGAGCCCTCAAATGTCTAATAGGGAAAACTCCTTCTTTATAATGTAAAATCATTTATTAACCAAGAATCTGGTGAAATGAGTTTTCTTTATTAACAAAGGTTTTTTGTTTGTTTTTGTAACTACTGTTAAAATCACAGTTGTTGGGAAAAGGCCTCTAAGGGACAGTGAAAATGCATGCATCCAGTTTGCATATTTGTCATTGTTTTACTAAGGACCAGAGCCTGCTCAGTGCTTGGGTTTGTGGTTAAAACTTGTATGGCTTGTCTTGTATGTATTCTATGAGCAGTGATACAGCCCAGAGTAAACATCATGAAATGATGGTTTCTGCCCAGAGTAAACAACATGAAATGATGGCCAGGCAAGTTATTGATTGAATATGTTTATAATTGAGAAAAGCTTTCCATCAGGACATCACCAGGAGGTGTCATTTCTTCATTTGAATTCTAATAGCCAAGTTAATTTAAAGTCTTTAATTGTGTTGTTAAAGAATTTGAGAGATTTTAATGGCAGGAAATACTAAAGTTCTAGTTAAGAAAGTTGAGTTTCTGTTTGCCGCCTTTATTTTGGAGGAAAAATTTAATACTGTTTTAAAACAAGTAACAGCTTATGAGACTTGCCTAAAACCTTTTAAAAGGTACTGTTTAAATGCACAGATATGTTTTCCTCTTTTACAAATTGCTTTCTGCAGTGTTCTACATGTACCTGCTGTCTGTGTGTGTGTGTTCCCTAAAGAGATATGGACAGTTCCATTGGGAAGAGAAAAACATTAAAATCACACTTATGTACTCAGCATTGAATGAACATTTCTGTGAAACTGCCTAGGTAGAAACTTTACTAGACTCTAAAAATACACATTTCCCTTTCTAACACAAAATGTGAAATTTACTGCTCAATCAAGTCAAACATAGGCTTGAGAATTGACTTCTTAATGTGTCATAACCCTAAACAAGTAGAGTTAGGAAGTAGTTTAAAAGCATTAATCATTGCCATTATTGCTTTAATAGTCATGCTGTTCACGATCGTCACTTTAGGACTCCAGGTCCTGCTTTCATGGCCGGTTGTTTATACCACCCCTCTAGCAGTCATGCTGTGCCTGGTATTATAGTTAATTAAACAGATATTTTTTTTTCTTCCTAACTATATTCCATAATGGCAGGAAATATTAATATTAATAATTCACACACTTTATCTCCAATTATATAATAAACTTATGATGTTATTTTGATAGACATTAAAGGACCAATTCATTGATTAAATGTGCAGGCAGTACTCACTTTACATGGTGTGATATGCCCAGATTTCAACTCCCATAGTTTAGTAAAATAACACCCCTGTCCCAAAAAACAGGTTCAGATTTCACTTATCATGGTGTAGTAAATGTGTATCATTGCATAAAGTACAAACTTTGCTGCTAGTTTTTAGTCCACAAATCACTACATAAATAACAGATATGTCATCAGTGATCAATTACATTGCTTCTTTCAAAGTCTGCTGGTGCTCACCTGTTCAGTTTACACACACAGCAAAGTGTGTAGTTGGGTGGCTGCCTTGCTTCCCAGTGATGAACCCATGTGACATTTTACAAACATGGACAATCAAAAGAGGGAACTGACCAGCAAAGATGAAAGCGCAGCAAAGAAATACAAAGTGATAAGGCTGGAGTGAAATTTGCATGGAATATAAATGAGTTAATTGACAAGATGACCGAACTTGGGAATGTTGACACTATCGCCAATGGAGAGACTAGAGAAGCGGATGGGGAACTCAGCGAAAATGAGCTTCTTGGCAATAGATGAGGAAGAAGATGAAGATGTCCTAGTGGAAGTGGCACTGGGGGAAAATCTTCACATTTAAGTAACTCTGAGATATGTTATGATGTTGAAAGTAGAAAGGATACATTGTCAGTAATTGACCCAAACTTTGGAAGGAATATGACATTCCATCAAGGTGTAGAAAAGATGCTTGCTCTTTATAGTTACATGATGAGATGAAAAATGCAAGTACTGGTCAAACTACTCTTGATAAGATTTTATTTTTTATTTTTTATTTTTTTTAAAGATTTTTATTTATTTATTCATGAAAGACAGAGAGAGAGAGAGAGGCAGAGGGAGAAGCAGGCTCCCAAGGAGCAGAGAGCCCGATGCGGGACTCGATCCCAGGACTCTGGGATCATGACCTGAGCCAAAGGCAGACGCTCAACCATCTGAGCCACCCAGGCGCCCGATAAGATTTTAAAAAGAAATGAAACACTTTAATTCTCAATGTCTCTAGTATTTCCAATTACAATGTATTAAATGTTGTACTATTTTTTTCATTTGCCTATATATTGAAAACTGACAGTAAAAGTCTTGTTTCTTTTGACAATGTTTCCAAGAGTCATAGCAGGATCCTAATTTTTCCTATTAATTAGCAAAAGTGCTTTGCACAGACACAGTTTGCACAATTATTTTTACAGTCCCGCATCACTGTGCAAAGTGAGCACAGTGTATATATATCTGAGTTGACTTATTTACTACTTTTGCAGGTGCTGAAACTGGAAGCTGCTTACTTAAGTCAGATGTGAGTTACAGGTGTATTATAGTGTGCAAGACATTCTTCCTCCCATCTGGCAGGTTTGCTACAGCCTTGAATCTGATTATCCAGCATTTGTACATGGTGAAATCTGTTGATTGCCTATCCCAGGATAAAAAAAAAAAAAAGGAATTGGACAAAGGCGTTTGAAGAAAATATATATAGATTAGGCAGTTATTTCCCAAAAAGAGAAAAGCAACATATAAGAGATTCCATTTCCCATGGAATGGAATATGAAAATCACCTAATATATTTGGTGCTTTTTATTACCAATTTTTATGAGAACTGAATGAAATGTAATCAAAGGCTATGCCTGTTACATAATTTTGTCTATTCAAAATCCATAGGAATTAGACAGTTGTATCTCAAATCAACACCTGGGCCTCTGGAATGTGTCTTTTGTCACCAATGTTAGTAGCTCAAACTTTCCCCTTCAGGAATGAAAACTGCTTATGTGAATAAACATTGGCAAATGGTGTAGAATTGCTTTATTTGAAGTTCTTTTTAGAAGAACAGTTTTTGAGGATAAAAGATCCTGATTACTATCAGATTATGATATACCATTATATAAGCACGCTAATAGAGTTAGTCTCTCATCCTCCATAATCTTAGCATACACTGTGAGGGAATAAATAATATTATAAACATTTAGTAATGATTATTCATGTGATAATTAACTCCAAGTCCTCAAAGCATTCTGTAAAATATTAGATGAAAAATATTACAGCTTCTCAAGTGATGCCTCCATTTTAGTCAAACTGACCAAGCCTCTGAGAAGGGGGTTTGAATCTATTCTCATAGCTCTTTGCTGGGATCCTCAAAGGGAAGGCATGGGGACTTCATAAGGGACAACCATTCTGGCAATGTCACAGCTGAATATCAGAGCTGATAGGTCTACAACTCCAGGTGGGAGTAACCTACCTCCATTAAGTTCTCTAAGTTGTTAGACATTATCAAAGATGGTAAGGTTGAATGAACTAGGAAGTGGCTTTATTGACTTGAACTCTTTTCCTTCTCTTATCCCTTCTTGTGCTTTCCTCTGTTTCTTCCCTGTTCTTTGCTCATTATCTCCACAGTATTTAATATATATTTGAAGGAATTCATGGTAATCAGGAATAGCTACAAGTTTTGACCACTTATGTGTGGCAGGCATTGTGCTAAGTGCTTTAGTTATAAGATCTTGCTTTGATATTAAAGGTAATGCGTACATTTACAGATGGTGAAACTGGGGCCTAGATGTTACTTGTCCAAGTCACTAAGTGGAAAAGCTGGGGTTTGGTCTCAGATCTCTGGTTTAGAGGGTACGGTATATACAGTGCTGTGATGTTCATTAAATACTACTTTTCTCCCAGTGCCCACCCTTTTACACATCAAAGAGGAAAAAACAAACTCTGTCTTGGTGTTTTGTTTTATGGCATTTAAAATCTTGCTGAGCTAACATATAGAAAAGATGTGAAATCCAAGATAAACACCATACTATATAGACAGATAGCATCTGGATATCTTAAGATTATGTGTTTTTATGTGATGACATTTAGCTTGCATTTGTAACTTTTTTATTAAACTCCACAGTATTTTACCTATTAAATTCCACAGTGATCATTCAAATATATATTTAAATTAATTTTGCTTCTTGGAACAATATGGTTTCTTAGATTTCTGTGCTTTATCCTTAAAGTTACTACTAACTGAAATCTTTTTTTTTCCTTGAAATTTTTTAAAATTCAAATTATTTAACATATAGTGTAGAATTGGTTTCAGGAGCAGAATACAGGATTCGTCATTTACATATGATACCCAGCGCTCATCTCAACAAGTGCCTTCCTTAATGCCCATCTCACATTTAGCCCATTCCCCACCCCCCCACCTCCCCTCCAGCAACCCTCAGTTTGTTCTCTATATTTAAGAGTCTCTTATGGTTTGCCTCCCTGCTTTTATCTTATTTTAAATTCCACATGAGTGAAATCATAGGATATTTGCCTTCCTCTGGCTTATTTTGCTTAGCATAATACACTCTAGTTCCATCCACAGTGTTGCGAATGGCAAGATTTCATTATTTTTAATGGCTGAGTAATAGTCCATTGTATATATACACCACACTACTGATCGAAATATCTTATATTGCTACTTTACATCATGAGTTTTCATGGCTATAGCATGCTGAAGTATGTTGCTGTGAAATTAATCAGTGATTAATAAGATTTGAGATGTGTCAAATCTTTGAATTAAGTCATTGTGCTAGTTGGGTATCCTTTTAGAATTCTTTTGGAAAGTTTAGTTATCTTAACTTGAAATATTTTAGGATTGAAAAACATAGTTTTTTTTTTTTTAAAGATTTTATTTATTTGACAGGGAGAGACACAGCGAGAGAGGGAACACAAGCAGGGGGAGTGGGAGAGGGAGAAGCAGGCTTCCCGCCGGGCAGGGAGCCCGATGCGGGGCTTGATCCCAGGACCCTGGGATCATGACCTGAGCCGAAGGCAGACGCCCAACGACTGAGCCACCCAGGCGCTCCAAAAAACATAAATAGTTTTTAGAATGAAAGGATGTTATTCAACTGACAAACTAGCTTGCCTCTGAAAAGGTCTTTTGAAATCCACCTGATGGGACAGATCATCAAGAAAAAAAAAAAAAAATTGGGGAAGTTGGTAGGATGTGAATATGGCCAGTCACTATCGTTTTTTCCTGCTTGGAAACTCAGTAGTTAAAAAGATGGGAAAATTTTCAACTTCAACCCTGAATTTGAATGCCAACTAGTACCCGAGACCTATTTCTAAGGTAATCAGTCATTAACTGTTTCACCTGACCAGTCAACATCTCTCTTTCAAAGTCTATTCATGCACCATGATTACTAACAAACACAAGCACCTAGGAGAGAAAAGGAAGAGATGGATTACTTCCATATTGCAGTGTGTATTCACACCAGGCAACTCATTATTGGTAGGAAGAGACTAGGGTATGATGCATTTTGAGGCATGAGAGTTTCAGAACATGTCTTTTCTTTTTGTTAGTCATTGAAGTCAGTAAACATAGTAGTAGGAGCCTAGCTAGTTCAGATGAGCGAAGTCAGGCTAGGGGGCTGTGCACCCCTCACTTCAAATGGTTGGATCTATCAGTCACCAAAGATTATTGAGAAGTAACTGTTTATCTTCCCGATTTACCTCAATGTATTACCTGAATAGATCATCATCTTTGAGTATGAGTAAATAAGGGGCTTCTGAAAAACAAAATCTATAGCACAAGAAAAAGATAACAATATCTCAAGGACTCAAAGGAGAAAGCCTATTGCTAGAAATGATGTTCCTGAAGAAGACAGAATAAAAAACGGATCCATAATAAAAGGTATAGTACAAGCAAATTTTTTGAGTTAAAAAATTCTGAATTTGTAAAGAATTCAGTTTGTTTCAGAAAAATTAATAAGGCACAAAATATATCCATATATATATAGGTGAAGAAGAGAAGAAAGGAGGAGGGGTAAAGAGGATGAAGAAAAGAAAGGAGGAAGAAGAGGAAGAAGAAATATATCCAAGAAGAAAAGCAGCAAAAGAGAACTTCAGCTGGTCTGTATTTTTCCTCACAAAATAAAATTCAGAAGGAAATGGAACAATGCCTATATAGTTATGAGGGACAGAGTCTATGATTCTGGAATTTTAAATCTAGCCAAGTTGTTTCTCATCTGTGAAAGAAACAAAGCAATTTCCAAAAACTCAAGAGCTAAGAAAATTTTTATATTATATATATTTTTTCAGAGAAGACTGGAGAAGTGTTGCATAAAGCATGGCAGTGAGCATTGGTGCCATTTAAATATAAGAATATTTTTTATTGTAACTATCAGGTGAGTAGCAAATGGATATATACCTCTTATTAGATACGAGTTTATGAAGACAGGCATAGCCTTCTTAGTTTTATATTCCCAGTGCCTATCTCTGTGCCTGACACAACAAAGAAAGCTCCATAAAGTGGTGGAAGAACATAAGTTTGGATGATGTGTGGATTGATCAGGAGGGCAGATATTAGGAAGGGATGAACTCTGTAATGGGAATGTAACTTTGAAAGGTTTGTTCTCTTGTTCTAATGTTGGAATATTGGGTTAGTGAATCAGTGGTGAAATAATGAAATTATGGTCATACTCAATGGAGATTTTCCTTATCAAACTAAATGGATATTGATCTATGCCTGGCTTCTAATCTACAGAAATATTCTCTTCTTGTAATAGTAACAGAGACAAGTTGCCATCTTTGCAGGAAAATCGTGAATTTAAGTACTTAAATTCTATTAATAGATGATTATGGAGTGTAAAATTTGCTTTGTAGTAGCTTAAAGATGATCATGGCAGTTTCTTAATTATAGGGGTTTTGGGAGTTTGGGGTTGTGGGTATTAGCAGTAGCCCAAGTTCTATTCAATATTGTGTTAAAATAAAATGACAAGACACAAGCAATAGTGAAAGAAGAATAAAAAGACAAATCCTGGGGAGAAACATTTAAAATTACAGAGAAAGTCTACAAAACTAGATCTGAAGTTCACCTGACGTTTTTACACTATGTGAAGATTCATAGAAAGAAAAACATGAAAATTATTAAATATAACAAACAAGAAGAGCAACATGATAATTAGTCAACAACCACTCCCCACCAAGTCTATCTGGGGAATTGCTTTCATTGTTAAAACAGCTGAAACACTAGGAAATTGTGACAGAGTTTTTACCTTTTCTTTTTTTTTAAAGCACTTCTTTAATGTTGCATTACATTATTTATGTGCTTCTAGTCTGTCTTGCCCACCAAAATCTAAGCTCTGTGAGGAAATTACCTTTGCCCTGGTCACAGATCTTTAGTGCCTAACACCATGCCTGATACATAGGAGATACTCAGTGCATTTTTTTTTTTTTAAGATTTTATTTATTTATTTGAGAGAGAGAGAATGAGAGACAGAGAGCATGAGAGGGAGGAGGGTCAGAGGGAGAAGCAGACTCCCTGCTGAGCAGGGAGCCCGATGCAGGACTCGATCCCGGGACTCCAGGATCATGACCTGAGCTGAAGGCAGTCGCTTAACCAACTGAGCCACCCAGGCGCCCGATACTCAGTACATTTTTGCCAAATACACAGTTACAAAAATTTTATTTTATTTTATTTTATTTATTTTTTTAAAGATTTTATTTATTTATTTGACAGAAAGAGACAGCTAGAGAAGGGACACAAGCAGGGGGAGTAGTAGAGGGAGAAGCAGGCTCTCTACTGAGCAAGGAGCCAGATGTGGGGCTCGATCCCAGGACCCTGGGATCATGATCTGAGCCGAAGGAAGACACTTAACCAACTGAGCCACCCAGGCGCCCCACAATTACAAAATTTTAAAGAAAGTTTAAGAATAATGCTTAAAGTGCAAGTTTTAGGTTCTAAAGAATAACTATAAATGATAAACTGGTTTTATAACCTTGGAGTTTTATCGTGATCTACATCTCTATTTTGACTTGTAGCTTTTAAAGAGATAAAGTATTACAGAAACAGTTGAGATCCCAAGAATACTTCTTCCTGTCCCTATTCTCCATTACCATGGATTCAGAGCTTATTCCTTAAATGTCTTATACTTTTATTGATCAATCCATAAATATTATGCATTTATAATTGTATATATTATTTAATACATTTAAAAATATTTATAAATGGGGGCGCCTGGGTGGCTCAGTTGGTTAAGCGACTATCTTCGGCTCAGGTCATGATCCTGGAGTCCCTGGATCGAGTCCCGCATCGGGCTCCCTGCTCGGCAGGGAGTCTGCTTCTCCCTCTGACCTTCCTCCCTCTCATGCTCTGTCTCTCATTCTCTCTCTCTCAAATAAATAAATAAAATCTTTAAAAAATATATTTATAAATGGTTCTGAGTATGATTTTATACCTCGCTTTATTTCACTCAATATGGCTTTAGAGGTTTAATAAATGTTTCTATAGTTCATTTATTTATAACCTCTGTATCATTTTATGAATAAACCATTATTTATTCATGTACTCCCCTATTAATGATTATTTAGGTTGTTTCCAATATTTTGCTATAGCAAATGAAGCAACAAAATAGCAACACAGTTTCAATAGCCATTTTTTATTATGTCTCCTGTTGAGATTTTGATCAGCATTGCATTCAACTTGTAGGTTTATTGGGACCTTGATGATACCATTGTACAGTACTTCTCTCCACTTACTCATTTATTTATGTCTTACCTTGAATAAAATTTCAATTTTTTTTCCTAGAGGTTTTGTACATATTTTACCAAATTTACTTGTAGGTATTTTAATTGTTTTATTGCCATTTTAAGTGATTTTTTTATAAATTTCATATTCTAATTGGCTATTCATGTGCAAAGGGATGCTGTTGAGGTTGTATGTTGATTTTGTAAGGAGTGATCTTGTTAAAACTTCTTATTCTAATAGTTTATAGATGTGCTTATGCCTTAAATGTAAATAATGTCTGCTTATAAGTTTTTTTTCTTTTTCAATTCTGTTTTTGAGTAGAGAAGAACATAATCTCCCTAATTAATTTTATGTGTTTATAACCTTGAGATAAAAACTTAACAGGGACAGTATGTAAAGAGAACCCCATGAAACTAGTTTGTACATATAACTATAAAAGCTAAATGAAATACTGATAAAATACAACCCTTTCACCAAGTACAGTTTATTCTAACTAGAAAAGGTTTGTTTAAACTATAATCATAATAAATATAACTAAAAAATTATCTCGTAAATTCTGAAAAAAACATTTGATAAATTTTAGTGCCCATTCATGATAAAAACTTACATAAAGGCATGGTTTCTAAATGTGATAAAGAATATTCCTTTTAAAACAATAACCAATATCATACCCACATGTTAATTATTAGAAACCTCCTTTTAAAATTGGGAATAAAATGAGAATAAATACAGTGATCTGAAAATTCATATGAAGGCAATGATTTTTTTTAAAGATTTTATTTATTTATTAGAGAGAGAGCACAAGTAGGCAGAGTGGCAGGCAGAGTGAGAGGGTGAAGCAGGCTCCTCCTGAGCAGAGAGCCCAATGAAGGGCTCAGTCCCAGGACCCCAGGACCATGACCTGAGCCAAAGGCAGAGGCTTAACTGACTGAGCCACCCAGGCTCCCCTGAAGGCAATGATTTAAAAAATAGAAAATATAGTTTGGCTCTTAGAAATGGCAACTTTTTTTTTTTTTTTTTTGCAACACTATGCTTGTAAAAAAAAAATGTAATTCAAAAATTATTTTCTTTAAGAGAGTTTCTTGAATTAACTTGAGAGATAAAAATTGTAAACAAATAGTTACATGATTTTGGGTGACAATATATATCATTCTCAAAGCAGCAAAATAAATGTGTGTGTGTGTGTGTATCCTGAAATAAACCTAATTAAAAATGTGATTAAACCATGAAATTTAATTCAGGCATAAAAGGATAATTATAAATAAGAGAAAAATATATCTCTAACATGAAGATAAAATACATTAAGGATGTCACTTATTTGCATATTTAGTTACAGATTTACTGCAATTCTAATCAGAATCCCAAGGCTTTTAAGATATATATATTTTTTTACAGAATCCAAAGCCCATTTGGAAATGCACTTCTAATAGAAACTAAGAACTTATTAAAAGCAGAACTTATTAAAGGGAACTAAGATCTTATCACAATTTATTAAATGAAGTAACTAAGAACATATTTAAAAAGAAAAATGAAAATTTATTCTTATAAAATATTAAAGCATTTTATTAAGCCACAGTAATTAAATTGGTCTAAATCTGGACTGTAAGTAGACAGAATAGGGTAAGAGATATGGAAACAGAATTCCAGTTTAATTAAGATATCAATGGCAAAGGGACCATTGGTGGGAAAGGGGAAGATGACTCAATAATTGGTGGAAGAATTGGCTACTGGGGGGGGGAAAGTTTAACTTACATCCTCACCATATATCATATACCAAAGACAAATTCTGATATATTAAAAAAGTTAAAATTGAAAAATCAAAAGAATATAGTATATACAAATTTTTATTTGATATTTGCATGTGGAAAGATGCCTTGGACTTAAAGAAATCACAGATGAAAACACATTGAAAACATTTGTAGATCAAAAGACAACAGAGGCAAGTAATCAACTGAGAAAATGTTTACAACAATGTTATAGTTACTCTCAATTTATAAAGCAATCATGTGAATTGATAAACTCTAAGATGCCAGTAAATAACTGAATATAGCTCATAACCAGACAATTCACAAAGAGAAATTTAACTAGTTAATAGTGAAAATGCTAGAGATTTAGTAAAAATTCTAAAATTCTAATCTGCTTTTGATGGGAATGGAAGTTAGAACAAACTTTTGTTGGAAAAATACTTGGGTATTACATGCTTTCTAGATATTCACAACTTGGGTTTAATATTTTTATAATGGAATTCTATTCAAAATGTAATTCTAAATACATAAAATAATTTGCATGGGAATGTTAAATGTTTAAAATATTAATTGAAAATTGAGAAATAAATTTAAGTATTTTGTAACTGGGGAATAAGCAAATTATGAATATCATCTATGTGATTGGATATAAGTATGACATATTGATAAAGAGCTGATAATACCATGTAAAATACTTAGCTTGAAATACTATATGGAAAGGATAGGTAAGTGCATATAAAGCTCCTGAATTATTTCTAACAAATATAAGATGAATATCAAAAGTTTTAATAGTTTCTAAGTAATCTTTTCCTTTCTTTATACTGTTCTGTGTTTTCTATTATTTTCTGATATGCATATGTTACCTTTATAATCAAAATAAAATAAAGCTAGTTAAAAGAAGGTTTTAAAACTCATATCAAGGGAGTTTGATTTAAGGTTGGTTAAAACACAAAATTTGTCAATAAATAGGGATTTTAAACTCCTGATTCTAGAGGTTTGAAATAATACATCCATATATTTTTACAGAAGAGTTTGATAGAGATTATAAATAGCTGAATCTCTCAGGATTCCTACAAGTTCCTCCAGAGTTAACTTACAGTGTTCTCACACCTCCTCCAGTTGGCAACTTCTCCTTTTCCAACCTTGATAACACCATTCTTCCTGACATCCAAGCTCAAATCATTTAAAACCCCATGACATAAAAAACAAAACAAAACCATGGGACTTTCCCTCTGCTTTGTTCGCTGATCCTAATAACTAAATCTTGTCTGTTACTCTTTATATAGTTTATTCGATTCAATCTCATGCTACTCTGTTACTTTAGGACCTTCTCACCACATCTAGATAGCTATGTCACCTTCCAAGAAGTCACCTTGCTTTCATGTATTTCTTTTATTTTATATAACTTAGCAGGACTAAGCTTCCCAAGTTACAAATTCCATCCTGTTACTCTTCTCCTCTGAAAACCAAGGGATCCTGTTGTTTTGACAGGAAATTCTAAATTCCCTAAGTAACTCTTGGCTTTAGAAATTCTGCCTCCACTAATTATAATCAAATTTCTCTCTCACTACACTCAGCAATATCCCTTTCCACAAGCCTTTGTTCTGTATATTCAAATCCTGCCCCGCTCAAGCTCTGCCATCCCTCCATGGCTTCCCTGTCACTCCAGTATGTTATTTACTGTCACTTGGAGCCAGTTCTGCATTCTTATTCATACCACCCATTTTGGCAATTGAAAATAGTCTGCCTTATCATGTATTCCTGTTTTCTCTCCTACCAAACTTTACTGCACCATGAAGTTACACCAATATTAAAATAGTTTCAATGTTAAATTAAAAAAAAACACTATAATTGTCTAAAATGTTTGACAATATCTGCTACTGACAACAAAGCAGGTAGGATTTTTGATGTAAAAAAAAGTCAGTTGCAATGTAAGTTTTAGAGATGCAAAGTTGTTATGAGGCAGTGTGCATAGAAGGTAAGAGCTCAGTCTCTGGGCCATGTGACCTGGATTTGAATGCAGGCTCCACCACATACTAGCTCGGTGACCTTGGGCAAATTATTTAGTCTCTCTGTGCTTTAATTACCTCATTTTTAAAACAGAAATGATAGTAGTACTTGCCCCCTTCAAATGTTACAAAGATTAAATGCATTATCACCTGTAAGGGACTTAACAAAAGTACGTGGCATATAGAAAGTCTTTCCTATTACTGTGGTTGTTTCTTAAAATAGTACACCAGTCATCTCCTTTGACCTAGCAATTTCCTTTTTTCTATTGAAGAAATCTTCAATTTCTTTTCTTTATGAATCTGTCTTACAGAAATACTTGCATAAATATACAGAGACATGTATGACTAAAGATACTAATGGAAACATTTTTATAATGGTCAAAAAATTAGATAAAACCTTTATAGTTTATAAGTAGTAAATAGGGAATATAATCATATTTTATTATGAAATATGAATCTGCACTGAAAGAGTGAAATCTGTATATAAGTTATGAAAAGATATGTATGAAAAATCAAATAGCCAAAAGTATACACATTATCCAGTTACAGGGGTGGTGGGAAGAAAGAATATAAGTTTTATATGTGTATGACTGAAAGTTTAGGAGAATAAATGGATGGAATCAGCGAAGTGTATTAGCTCTTACATCATACACTTTCAAATTACCTGATTTGATTTTAGTGAGCATCTACCACTTGTTAATTAAAATGTTTCCATATATAAAAAGAAACAGTAGGAAAATGAAGATGATGAGTTCAGTTCACTGACTTAGAATCTTGGGCTTTCCCTAACAAAGAGAGTATGTGCTTTACTGATGTGGCTGTCATTTTGACCAGGATGTTATCCACCCTGCCAAGCAGATACATGAACAAATTGCTGAATGCAGCATGTGAGCAAGTAACTGAACAGTGTTGAGAGGAAAATTACTAATACGCATTGATGGGTAGATGGATCCGGGTCTGCAGTGATCTGGTAATAGATACCTGGATGACAGCAGAAGACAGTGCTCACTTCCTTAGGGTAATCAGTCAAGAATGCTCGCCCAACACAGCATTCTCAAGCAGCAGTAAAAACCATTAAAAATCAGTTTTGCTAGGGATAATGGAGAGATCCAAGAGATGACCACAGTTAGCAATAGTAGGTCACAGGCTGAGGGTTCATTTAATAAAGAAGACTTTATTTCAGGCCAAAAAACTGAAGAAATAGACACTAGTGTTGAAATAGTAAAATGTAACGTCACCATCACGTTGGAGCAGTTACTCCGAAGGAGGCAGGTGTACACAAATTAAGTCCTTTGCAGAAAAGGCAACAGGCCTTGGTTATGCGTGGCTCTGGCCTTTTCATCAGGAACTGGTCTAATCTAATGTAATGCAGCAAGGATAACATAACAAGATAGAAGGAACTGTAATGGACAGAATAAATAACATTTGTCAAATAGAAATAATACTTATGGTTCCACTTCCCAACAGATAGAGTGAACATAAGAAACTTAATGAAAGAACCCCCCCCCCCCGCAATTCCTTTTCTTCTTCTTCTTGCCTTTTTATTTATTTATTTATTTTGGCTTATTAATCATTATACAGTACTGAATAAGACTTTGAACATCAAAATCTGAAATGTATAAAAACTGAGTTACCTTACAGATTTTAAAAATAAATAATTTTTTCATTTGGTAATTAATTTATAAAATCTGCCACTCTGCTAGATGTTGTGGAGGGAACAGTCCATGAAATGATTTGAAGGTCGCCTGGGTGGCTCAGTCAGTTAAGCGTCTGCCTTCAGCTCAGATCATGATCCCGGGGTCCTGGGATCGAGCCCCGCATCAGGCTCCCTGCTCAGTGAGGAGTCTGCTTCTCCCCTCTTTCTGCCTGCCACTCCCTCTGCTTGTGCTCTCTTTCTCTATTTCTCTCACTCTCTGTCAAATAAAAAAAATCTTCAAAATAATAACTAACTGTATTTGAAGATACTATTTTTGTAATCTGAAAGATCTGGGTTTGAATCCTACCTCTGGCATTTACTAGCTGTGGCCTTGGCAATCATTTTACCATCTTTGAGACTCAGTTTCCGTATCTCTGGAACTGAACTCACCGTCTAAAACATATTAGATACTTATAAATGTTAATTCCTTTACATTCTTTCATTTTAATTTGGGTAAAATGATCTATTTATTTTTTGTTTTAAAAACTTATTTATTTTTTTATTTTTATTTTTTCTATTTTAAATCTTTTACTTACTTGGGTAATACAACAATCACCTACACACCGAACAGTCATCCCCAAGAAATAGAACATCTCTAACAACTTATACCTCCCTCTGTGTTGCTATTCACTCTAGCTCTGTCCACAGCCCCTGGGTGACAATGTCATGAAGTATGTGTTTATGATTTTTTATTTGTGGTGTTATCACTTACATATGCATGCCTAAACAGTATATTGCTTAGTTTTCTTGAAGCTTTATTTAAGGGGTATTCTATGTGTTCTTAATATTTATTTAGAGCAAAAAATGAGTTGTTGTAAAGGCAAATATCTGGAATACATTGATTTGATTTTAGCTTTGGATTTAAGCACAATTATTTAAACATCTACTCTTTGGTAATGCTTATTTTCTTCCAAAACCTTGAACTTCATCTGACAAGTGAAGAGATTTTTTTTTTTTTTTCCCTAAAGAATGAAGGGAGAATACATATATTTGAGGGAACTTTAAGTTTTGAAGTAAACACACATAAAAATGCAAAATCAACTGTTTGTCTGAAGCCATCAGGAACAAAGCAAAGAGCTTCAGAAATAATTCCCCCAAACTGTATTCTTTACAACTATATCACTGTAAAAACTTTGTAAGTTCAAACAATGTTAAGGAACTCCCAGGTTGAGTACAACATTAAAAATTATTTTTCTTTATAAAGAAAACATTAAATCTGACTCTGATAAAGGGCAAGCATGCATGGAGAAACACAGATAAGAGACTATGTCCTGAAGGAGTTTAAATACTGGCTTCTAGTAATTTCCATGGCCCATGGCCCATAGTACATCCCTGTGTCCTGCGGCTTGGTTCTAACTTGAGACTTGCTAGCATTTTTATAATTCATTCCCATTTTTGTTTAACTATTTAGGATTAGACCTCTTTCAGAGCCAACCACTAGTTGCCTTCATAATGCAGAATTTGCCATAAAACTGGACACCACTGCCTTAAAAATCCATCCATCCATCCATCCATCCATCATCTGAGGCTGAAGTCAAATGCCATCTTCTGCATTAAGCCCTCCTTGACCACTCTACCAGGAAAGTTTCTCCTCTGATAAAACTTCATTTATAATTCTTTTAAAGCTCTTAATAGTTTTTACTTTGATTATAGTTACTTGAATACAAACTGCTGATATTTCCAATTCAGTAAACCGTAAACTTCCTAAGGACAAGGGACTTTAATACATTCCTCTATATAACTTCTATGCCTACCCCAGTGCCATGAACATGGTAGGGGCTCAGTAAGGGAATACAGAGAAAGTACAAGAACACAGGCTCTGGAGTCAGATGCTAGAACAATCCAGCTCCTAACTTAGGGTGTGATTTGAGCAGTTCCTCAATCTCTCTATCCTTGGTTCTTCATCTGAAAAAATGGGATAATAATAGTATTTACTTCATAGTGTTATTGTGAAGACTGAACAATATAAAATACTTTGTGGAGTGCCTAGCATAGAATAAATGCTCAGTAAATGCCAGTGGCTAACATTTTCTCTACAGTATAGTCTCCTCAAAAGCATATGCATTCAGAACTCTGGGTCTAGGTAAGGCATTTGAGTAGCTAAAGTTTACCTTTTTTTTTTTTTTTTTTTTAATTAAAGCTGACAAAATGACAAAGTGGGCTCCCCTGAGGAATCCACAAATGGTTCATAAGATTCCTATAGTATATCCCATAGTAATTCCTCTGGTAGTATTTGAGTGACATACAACCTTTGATATGATCTGCTGACTGAATATGGAACATACACAATTATAATGTCTCTTGTGAACACTTGAAAAACTTTATAAGGTTCATCATATTATATTCTCATTTTGAATAAAACTCTAAGCCTTAGGTCCTTGCTCAAATTTGTGTTGAAAGCAAGATGATTCAACCATGTGGTCAGAGAAATGTAATCTGTGGGAAGATCATAATTTCTGTTATAATACTAAATAACAACAGAATATATTTGCTTAATAAATGTACTTATCTTTTATAGTAAAATTTAAAAAAATCTTTTCACAACAGGGGAAACAGGTAGCCCAGCAGTGACACACGGTAGTCTTGCAGGCAGATGCCCTATGCTTCCCAAAGAAGAGAGAGACCACACGCTGCCCAGGGCACAGCAACCAGCTCTATTTTATTCTCCCTATCTGCAACAACTTGTTATCAGCAGTTTCAGGCAGTACTGACCCAGTGTCCATAAATAATGTTTACACTCAGGAGAAATGTTCCTGAATTTTGCCCCTTAATCAGGAGAAAGAGAAGGAGCATGTTGCTTGCAAAGTATTTAAGCCTTGGAGTTACATGGGTCTGACCAGTTCCTACCCTGTTCTAGCTGCATCCTAATTGATTGAAACTAGCATTGAGTCATTTATTCACTCATTCAGGCACCCATCAGACATATATCTCACGCACTAAAAGTGGTTTAAGTCCACGATTCCCACCCACTGTGCTGTACATCAGAAACATCTGAGAACTTTTAAAAACATAGATATGGACTCTATTCCAAGCCAACAGAATCTCTGGAGTGGAGCTCCAGCATTTATATGTTTTAAAAGTTGTGTAGGTGGTTTTGGTTCTGCCAGGGTTGGGAACTACAGATAGAGCGGTTCCCAAGTGAGAAACACAAACCTTTGTAGGAGCTCACAGGGTCAAGGAGAGGTGTTGAAGTAGATAGGCACTCACAAGCTAGTGAGATTTGTGCAATGAGAGGAAAGATGAGGCACACACAAGAGGACACTTAACTGAGACTTGGGGTGAACTGGCTCAAAGAGGGAAAGCTTCATTTAGTGCCTGGTTCAGAAGCTGAACATCGAAGTCCAATTTCAGTGATCTTATTCTGCACCATTTAGCTGCCTTTTCCCTAATAGTGGCCCCTATCAGATGTCAGTCGTCTGATCCAGACTAGGGATGGAAGATGATGCCTTGCTGACAGGCACTGGATGCAGATTGTTTGACCGTTCCTTGGGAACCACTGTTGACTGGTGTCTCTGAGTTTCCCACTGATGGCATCTCCCTCCAGCTTCACTACCCAGCAGGCTTCTGTGGCCTGTGTCTCAGGCAGTGAATCCTAACCTCAGCTGGGAACAAACCCCTGACAAGTTTCCCTACGGATGCAGCCTCTTTTGGAGATGAGGACATAACCCATCAACACAGAGAACAAAGCTGTTTCAGATTTAGGTAGGCCTTAGGTTTGGATCATTTATTAGGCTTTAGACTCTACTTTTTCTTAAGGCATGGGGAAGGCTCCATTTTGTTTGATATTTCTCATGCTATTATGACATTTCTCTTCAGTGACCTCTCAAAATAATAGCATCTGTATTCAGCAACTCAATGTCCTCCAGGACACTGCTGCCATAGGACTGCCCTATGCTGGCAATGGAAGGAGGTGTTGAAAGAGAGTATCATCTCACCAGAAATAACATGGTCTAAGGAGGACTTTAGAGATGAAAGATCAGAGAGAAGCCCGCTCTCACAGTAGTGACTTCTTATTTTCTGGAATCAAGATTTAGAACTAGAGCTTCTTCTACAGAATTGGAGAGTCAGGGGAACACCTTAAGGATAGAGATAGTAGTGATCCCAAAGACTTATACTGCCCCAGTCAAAACGTGTATCAGCAAATCTGCACCTAAACTTGGAGGTATTGTAGCCATGACTTTTTTTTTTTTTTTTAAGAATTACTGCAATTTTAAACCTGTAGTTGCTTTTCTTGAAAAATAATTGAAAATATCCTACTATAAGCATTAGACCAATGGTTAAATACGGTGTAGCCCATCTGTATGATGGGAAACTGAATTTCTTTAAGACTTTTACTTTTAGAGATGTTTACTGATGCATAAAGGTATTAAATAATGTTATTAGAAAAAAATCAGACACTATAATATACAATATGGTGTATATAATACCAGGACATTGATGACAATGGGGACCAGCCAGTCCAGTGTAGGATTAAGAAAAAGCGAACTCCATAAAGAGATGGGCAGAGCTCCACGTCTCAGATCAATAAGCTGAGGGTTAAAGCATCAGAAGTAGATCAAAGGTCTGGAAACCTGGATATGAAGCTCTGTGGTGAGAAGAGATCAAAGTTTAGAATAAGTGGGGATGAGCACTTAGATTTGGTAATAAAGACAGTGGAAATGCTGTGTTCAGGAAGTCAGGTAGAGAAAAGTCATGTTCAGGAGTGAACTTTCAACAGGGTCTATTTAAACAAAAAGGTTCTTTGTATTTTTACCATCCACATAGGAAGGGGTTTGGAGTGGCAATGACTATAGATCTGGACCAGGATGTGTGATTTTCTGTTTATGGCTAAGAAAGTATGCAATGCTACAAACAGGGTTCTGGCATCAATTTAACTATGGAATGATAACCAGAAAAGCATCTCTCAATATACAGAACAAGCATGTTATTTCAAAGTTGCCAGTAAAGTGACTTCTTGAATATGAAATATTTTTCTCATTAAAAATTCAAGAATCTATTCCTTCAAAAATATATTCAATATGATGAAAAAAATCAGTAATAGAATTCTGGAAGGTGGCTGAGAAAGTGGCAGACTAGTCTTGGGGTCTTTGTAAATCCACAAATGACCCAAGGGCTGAAATCAAAACCCTAAGTAAAACACCTACCATGAAACAGGTGCCAAGGTAGCCCTATGAACCCCTAAACCTAAAGATGGATGCAGGAGGCACCACCAACAGCCGTGAGGCCTCTGTGTAACTGGAGAAGCATGGGAACATCTGACAGACTTGAGAACCAGAGAACCCCAACACAGCCAACAGATTCTTATGGGAAGGTCCTGAGGGCCAATTTGAGATAGCAGCTGGAATTTGGACAGGATTTGCCAAATCCAAGAATGGGTGAGTGCATGAGGAACAGAGTAAGGACCAAAGGGCAGGAGCAACCTAGCCCCTATGCACTCTCCACCCTGATTCCACCTGTCTTGGAGTAAGGAATGGAACTCAAGTTCAGTGAAGCCTCTGGACCCAGTGGCCAATTTGCAGGAACATAGAAGGATATGCTGAATCACAGACTACATCCTCAATCAGGAAGATCCAGACTGGGAGATTCTACAATCTAGCAATCCATGTTCTTCAAAAGATAAATTGTAAAGACAACAAAGAGATGGAGGAGGAACCTATAAATTAAAGGGACTTAAAAGCCATCAACTTAAAAAGAACGACAAGATGAAACTCTGGTGTCTAAAGATACTCTTTATAAAACTATAAAGACATGCAAGGGAGTGATTATAAAAGATTATAAAAGTAGGAGTGATTATAAAAGTAGTAAGTGATTATAAAAGTGGTTACCTCTGGAAGGAGAATGGAAGTGTAACTGAGACAGGGCACATGGGGAAACTTCTGCAGTGGCTGGCAAATTCTCTTTGTTGACCTTGATTTTGTCTTTACATTTTTTAATGCTGTTCTCTATATCTATTTTACAGTAAGAAGGTAAAAAATACCTAAAAAACATTAACATCTATTGATAATTTAAAAATAAGATACTAAAATACCTATTTGAAGTTAGAATGGTGCTAATTCCTATGAGATTGGCTAGGGGTGGTAGGATTTTCTTCCTACTCTTAACTTGCTTTTTAACCTTTTCCCTTTCAGCCCAGTGAAATTAATCTATTTTCATAAAAAACTAGAAACAATTGTGTTTATTACTATGAGTAGTGTGTTAAAGAGCTATTATGATAATTGAGGTGTTTCAGAAGTAAAGTTATCACCTCTACCATCAGGTTGCAAAGCTCCATGAAACCATTTATAGCTTTGCTTCCTTTGGATACTTTCTTGGTCCTCTGAGGGCAATAAGAAGCTTATCTCTTCTCCATAGCTGTTAATTGATGGAAAAAGGGTTTCCTGTTGACTGTAAGGCAGGGTGAACCAGTGAAGGAAGATGCTAGTGAGGAGGGCAGAAAGAGAAGACTGGGAGGCTGGCTACAGGATCACAGGAGGAGTGAGGTGGGGGGAGTGTGCAAGTCCGTCCTCTCATTCTTCTCAGATGGGGCAGTGGGAGGGGAGGACTAGAAATCACTGCAATAGATTGTAAATACCAGGCCATTCTCACCCTCGCTCTTTGCTTGCCTTTTTCTACTTCCACTTCTCCATGCTGAGAGGGGGATCAGGGTCTTTGATGAATACTGGAGGCCCAAGGCTGATACCTGATGATTTTATTTCCTCTTTCCTATTGTTAGATTCAGCAGCACTGGCAAAACTCCTTTAGGGTGTGGAGGTTGGAGGGAAGTGAGATAAATGCCTGAATTGTTCAACCATGTCCCCAGAATGAAGGAGCATACCAGTAATGATCAGGGGAGTAGTCTCATTCGCTCTGTGATCACCAAAACTTCAATACCTTTTCCTGTCGACCTAGTCAATGAAAGTCAAAGTTACTTTTTATGAGCTGCCTGTAGAAGACACTGATGTAAATCAGACAGTTGCTACACCACTTTGCCTGCTTTTTTGTCTTTCTTTTCTTCCTGTCCTATGATGCTTTGATAGGCCTCCTGTGGACAGTCCAGCAATTTTGTCTGTGGCCAATTCACCCAGGAGGTTTTCTTCCCCTTGATGTTAGAAACCCTGCTATACTGTGCTTTAGATTCCCTGTAGCATCTAGCAGGGTTCCTCACATAGAAATCATCAAAATATGTTTGTTACTTATTTGACTGATTTTACTCCTATCCACTGCATGACATGCCAGGTGTTCTTTGGAACTGAAGAATTAATTGCTAGGAAGAAAGCAGTAGTTCATTCTAATCTAACCTAAGCCATTAGACTGTGGATTACCTGAGAGTAGGGGCTGAAGTCTTCAATGCTGTGTCACCAATATCTAGTGCAATGCTTGGTTCATGATAAACAAGGTTCATGATAAACACTTAGCTTACATTAGTCCCAAGAATGAATAAATGATAAAACTACTGAATCTCTTAAGGTATAAAATAGATAATTTTTTAAGAGTAACAAATGTTTCTTTTGTATAGTAAGGAAATAAAAACCCAATTAGGTGAGATGGATGTTTCATAACTCAGAAAAATTGTTTATCGATAAACACCTGAAAAAGTAGGCACCAAAAAAGTGAATTGTAGTGAGTATTCAGATGTTACAATTACTATGCATTCAGCAATCTGAAAGTACTATATGGACAAAGAAATCTAAAAGGCCTCCTGTAATCTAATCTCATCTACCTGTGCTCATCTTACTCTCAAAGTAATCCTTCTGTTCCAGTCTATCTGACCTACTGCCTCTTGCCCTGAACATAGTCTGCTTGTTTCTACCTCTTTGCGTTTGGTGATACCATTTTGTGTTCATAGAAGATCCCTTTTTCTTCTCTAAATCATAGGCCTTCATGAATATCCCTCCCTAGACTTTGCTTTATCACACAGTGTTCCATGGATAACAACTCTATTCTTTTGGAATTCATAGAGGTCTCGCTCTAAGGAGATCAAGAACAGTCCAGGGCTTGCTGTTCCCACACTAATATGTGCTGCTTTGAAATGACACTCTTATAGTCTCATGCTTACCTATTATGCTCTGGCAAATTATATCAAGACTACTTTGGAGTAGGAATGGTACCCATTATTCTTTTTGGCTAAAGCACTTAGTAGAATGAGGGGTTAGTAAATGATCCTATGCTTGCTAATTTACATCTATGAAATCGCTTTCTAAAAACAATCAATCATGTTAAAGGCAGGAGAGGAAGTTAATTTTTTCAAGGTCTCTAACTTAAATAGTATAGGTAATTATTGTTCTCTCCAGGTATACTTGCAATGGTTGGGAAGAGGCAGGAAAGAAAGAAGAATGAGAGGAAGACCATATTTTTTCTTTAGTTATAGGTAATACTCAGGAAGAAAAGACCAGAAATGAAGATGCCCTTCATTTCCACAGAGGGCAGAAACATACATAAAAAAGAGTTAACACATGCCTAGAGAACTTGATTAGAACTTGACTACCTAAAGGAGATTTTAAAAAGGAGACAACCATGTGTTTTGGGTAGTTTTAATATTTGACTACTGCAGGAACAATTGCTCTCTTGAGGTTCTTCCAGGATCCTGGATCCACAGTGGTCAAATATCACTGGAGAATCTTATTTTTTCAAAACTTGGACAGTTACCAGAATTAAAGATTCTTACCTTTTATACTATTATAGATAAAAATAGTAACAACACTTACAAGGAGATACTGAGGAAATATAAATTACATCACAGATTTATAAAAGATACTAAGTCAAAGTAAAAGAAGTCAAATGCAGAGGAAACTGCTGAGGCTTTATCTTTTCTTGTACCTCTGACACTGGCATAAATGCTCATGTTTAATAGAGAAAGTCTTGGATATGGAATCTTGAAACAGGGATTTATGTCCTCGTTAATAATGATGTGACTTTGAGTGAGTCTTTAACCTCTCTGATAAGATAGGAATGATAATATTTCTCTACCTGTGTTTCTGTGAGGATAAAGTAAGATCAAGAATACAGATATATTTGATAAACTCTAAAATCTGCTATTCCTGTAAGGTCTGATGATTATTATATGAGGGGGTTAATCAGGAAGAAATGGGAAGGTGAGAAGAACAATAGAATAGACTATTTTGGTTTTTTGTTTTTGTTTTTGCAGTAGCACAATTACTGTTCTTTTCCATTCATTAAATATTTATTGAGTACCAGACACCAGGAGTATAGAAATAAACAAAACAGGCAAATACCCCTACTGTCATTTTTGAAGGAAAACAAACTCTTACTTCAAATTCTTGAGTACATGCATATGTTTTAGACTAATCAATACTTATAAATGGCATTATGAATCATCTTTACCAAAAGGGTTTTATAAATAAGAGCCTTCCATAAACAAATATATGTGCCAATATCATACACTATGTCCTCCCCACAAGGCACATTAGAAAATTAAAAATTAGAGGAAACTGCTTAACTTCCAATGTTAAGCCCAGGTCCCTAAATGAATTTGACCACATAGCCTATATTTTGGTTCTGGATTTTTTTTCCCTTATATCCTCTGTATCACCTACAAGAACAACTGGGAAACGAGCCCTTCTTTGGTAGCTCTTAATTAGAATGACTCTGCCATTCTATTTAGCCTAGCAGCCTAATAACCTAAGCATATATGTGCATCCTCTCAAAGGCTGGCCTCACTACCATAAAGAAAACATTTACTGAGTGCCTGCTTCATGACAAATGCTGTATGTATGAATGTTCTGACATAAGCTTTAGGAGCTGAATCTTAATGTTTAAAGTGGTGTCTGACATGGGAGCAGCCAAATCTTTCTAAAAATAGAGGGGAAAATTTAGGAAATTTAGTAAAAATTCTATCAACAGAAATGGACTCAATTTTTTGAATCTGAACTTTGCAGTTCTTGGGCTAAATCAGCATAAATTAAGGACTTCTAAGAAAACTTTAATAAACCTTTCCTAATGCTGCTTTCTTCCTCTTGATTCAGTGGTACTTGAATCTATTCAAATCATATATCCTGTACATGGACGTATCTCCAGATGGAATAAAACTGTAGGACTATACTCAGGACCTGCATGGGTTTTTACTCTGAATTTCTAAAATCCCAAAGCAATGTCATAGAATCTTAGAATTGAAAAGGACCTTAAAGGTTGAAATCTTCCACCCATTGCAGGAGTCCTTTCTACAACAAACCTGGAAAGTTTTGACCAGTCTTAGCTTAACTACTTTCTACCAGGTAGACATCACTACCTAAAAAGGCATATCATTCCTTTACTGGATAGCTCCAGTGATTAGTACTTTTTCCTACTATTAACCCAAACTCTCTCTCTCTGGAATACATCTAATACCTCATTTTTTTTTAAGTCATTGTGCTCCATGAAAATTAGATCTAGTGGAAAATGACTTATATTATTAGCTAGACTTAAGAGTATTTTTATATAGTCAGGATAAAAAAAATTACATAGTGTATTTGCTTTTCTAATACTTGAAATCATCATTAATGTTAGTATCCCCCTGTGATATCTGATATAATGTCTTAATACTTTATACACTAATGTATTTAATCAAATAATATTCTGAGTTATGTGTTAGGCAATAGGTTATCGGTGCTGAGAAGATCAAAGTCCAATTTATTGTTGTAATTATTACATTTCATACAGGTGGGGCTCTCTTAACGCCTTCTACAATGTCCCGGGGATGAGATGATTCTCCAGGTTTAATAATTCTCCCTCCCCTTCCATATTTCTTCCCCCAGATTCATCTGTGGGACTCATCAACAGAGAACCCCAAGCCCTGGGCTAAGACAAATCCTGTTAGTGTGGAGAGCCTGACCCAACAACAACTGTGGCCTGGAGGTACTGTGGAGTATCTCCCAGAGGAGCCTGGGTCCTGTAGGTGGGGGAGGGTTTGTCCCTTAGCCAGGATCTCATATGCCATTAAAAACACAACTTTTTTGGTAAATATAATCTGTGAAATAGAACTTACATGTATTTTTAAATTTTAACTTTTAGACTACGCAGCTCAAATCCTGTCCAATTCAGCTAGACTTAGTCCTGTTGGATGGTTGACCAAAATTACTTGTTAGTTCAGTCACAACAGTCAAACCAAACCTTAAACAGACAGTTGTAACTGCTAGTGAAGGAATTCTTTTCATTGAAAGTTTTTAGTCATTTTCATATTTAGCATTCATTACACTGTGAGGAAATCAGCTACTTCATTTTGCTTTATTTTTCAAGAGATCGGGTGATTAATAAAATGAGTAAGAGATTATTTTTCAATTATTTGGCTACATTTCTGTACAATACCAAGTAAGTCATTCAAAAAAGGTAGGCTGTTCAAATAAGCCAAAGGATGAATCAAATAGAAGCTGTCTAAGAATTTTAAATTATTTCTGGAGAAAAATGTTATATGCTTACATCACTAAAACCACTCATAGCCTGAATGATTGGAAATGCATTTCCATGTAATTTCCATAGCAAAATAAGTGGTGAAAAGTAGTTACTATAGTTAATTTAAACAAAAACAATAAAATATCACTAATAATTAAGAATCTGGTTATAAAGTACTTATTAGGTACTAGGCATTGTTTTAAGAGCTTTACATATATTTATTTAATCTTCTCCCCATGCATACTTGGGAGTACTATTATCCTCATTTTACAGATGAGGGAATTGAGGCATAGAGAAGTAAATAACTTACCCATTGTTACATAGTTAATGAGTAGCCAAGTCAAGATTTGAGGAAAGTTCAATTTGTTTGAGAAAATAAACAAATTTAAAATATATTAGCATTTCATTTGTATTTGAGCAGATAACTCTTTGGATTCCAGGGCTATTGGGTAAACCATCACACCTAGGGATCTCTACTTTCTACCCTTTGATTCTGCCTGATCCAGGAATTGGTACAAAATCCATCTTCCTGAGACTAAAGTGTGTTATCCACAGTCGGTGCCAGGACCAATTTTATTGTCTTCTGAAACTTAGAATAACAAATGCACAATGAATTATCTTCTTTTCCTTAAAAAATGGTAACTCAGTCATGAGAATATGTCCAATTGGACTCTCCTTCTAAGATTTTATTATTAAATATATTAATATTTTACATGAAGTGGTCTACGTTTTTACCTAAAAAAAAAAAAAAAAAAAAAAAGATGCTTTCCATTGTATATACAGGGGTTGTACAGAGTAGAGAAGTAGAAGATGGGAAGCTTTATGGAGGAGGCTTAGTATCATCTTGTCTTTACTTACCCTCCTCCCTCCAAGCTTGATTGTCTGAGGGGAGGGGCAGGGTATCATTACCTCCAAGGATGAATCCCACCCTAACAAAAATGCCTATAAACTAAGAAAAGGGGTGGTACAGAGGCCTTGAGGACTGATGCCCAAATCCTTAGTTGTCAAGTTACTATTTAAATGTGGAAGTTGTAAAACTACATAATCTTCAAAATTACTGTAAATTTATACTCTGTCCAGATTGCCTTTTATACCATTTTGAGTAAGTTGTATTAATTGCTTGGTGGTGGTTTTTAGGAATTAGGAAAGGATGTAGAAAACCTTGTTTCCCATAGTAGACTCTGAGCATGGAGGAAGCTTCAGGCCATATAAATGTTTCATGGGATTTTGAATTGTACTGGTAGGAGAATTCTGCTATCTGATATTCTGTCATGTTACTTCATAGATATTTGTGTCAAATCAACATGACACAGCAGTCTGAAATTGAAATCTAAGTTTGAGTCCCAATCAGTAGTCTTATAAAATCTATTATGGTAGTAAATGATTTCTGGAAGGAAACACATTATCTGGGTAGTTTCTAGCCATGCTGGTGTGTAAAATGAATCTATGAATGACTAAGTGTTGAGTGAATGAATAAGCGAATTAAGGAATGAATGGCTGCTGGTAAATTATTACTGATCCATGTCTCGAATAGTCTGTTCAACCTAGTTATATCTCTGAGTTATCTATGTAATTCTACTTTTATACATTCACTTTTGCAGTTCCTCTCTTCCCAAAGATTGGGAGGAAATGCTGTTTTCAGCTATATTTCCGAAATATTCCCCAATGCCAGGGCAAATACTAAGCAATACACAAACATCTGTTGAATTAATATCCTTACTTTGCTGTCTCTGTTACTATTGTATCCACACGAAGAATAAGAGGTTCTATTAGAATTTATTATATCTTAATTCAGCTACTCATACCGGATAACCAGTGGCAGGCTGATGACAAAGACTAATGACTGTAGACCAAAATTGGTTTTACTCACATGTCCATAGAATTGCTCTAAGTGTTTGGAAAATTAGCTTTGTCTAAGCGCTGGTTAGTGGGAAATGTCCTTCTGTGTTTGTACTTGGAAGAATTTAGATTTGAGCCCAGTTCCAACCTTATTGATGTGACTCTTTAAGTCACCAATATCATCCTGAAACCTCTCTCCTCATTTGAAAATGGGTATAGCCTTGTATTCTTCCTACAGATCAAGATCAAGTAGAATATACAGGTGTGCTTTATATAATGGACATTTAGCCCATGTTTGCCTAGAATTCATTAACCTTGTCATCTAAATAGCTGTAACCTTTACTTGCTAATTTCCAAATTGGCTTACTCCAAAAGAAAAGAAAAATTGACTTTCTTTTCCATCCCCAGTGCATCTGGCTATTCTTCCCCTCTCCTGAATTTCTTCACAGTGCCTTTCTTGCCTTTCCACAACACCATTTTCTTTCCTTTCTTTAATGACGTAGGACATGTTGCTTATAGTTTTGCTCTGTTTAATTTGGTTCTACCTTGGGAGTTACTATTGCTGAGGGGGATGCTCTGTCAAGTTACCTTGCCTTTTCCATTAAAGAGATTTTTAAGGTGTTTATAAACCAAGGGAATGAAATGACTTCAAGTGGAAAATAAAATGAAACGAGGCATAACTGCACACTACAAGACAGCAATGCAGTTTAGAGCTAAAATGGATCTAATGTGTTCAAAATCATAAAGTTTTACATTGTAAACATACATGTAAACAGCCAAGCCTTCCCACAGTAACTGGCTTTAAATCATTTATATAATATTATCTGTGAACAAAAACTAAACTGAAAGTAACTGAAAATAACCCCTTTTGTTTGGAATAGCAGGCAGAAATCAAAATTTTAGGTCCTTCTTTTATATGTAAAAAGGCAAATACCATTTTAACTGAAAGCTAAAATATGGGAAAAACCTGAGGAAAATATATAGACCCGAACATCAGCTTTGGCAAGCATGAAGTGCTCTTGTTTCTCTCTCCTAAAGGGCTTCCTTTATTTTAGCTTTCAGTTTTGTTTGGTTTGCCATCTACACAAAGATCTTCCTATAAGGCTGTTAAGCACAGGCTTTCATTTGGAAAAGAACATTTTTATTGACTCTGTACTTTGCTCTAATGCTTTTCAAGTATTCCTTTTATCTAGAGGTTTCAGCCTGGAAACACATTACTACCAAAAAAGTGCCTGAAATTATAGTCAACACCATGAACTAGCTACATGTAGCTCTTATTACAGGGCGTGTCCCTGGGTAAGGCTTAACTGAGGTTCTCAAAGTGTGGCTCCTGGACCAGCAGCATTGGCAGCTCCCAGGAATGTGCAGTGTAAATTCTGAGACTCCATACACCCCAAACCTAATGCATGAGCAACTCTGAGCGGGGTCCGTAGGTGATTCTGATGTGCATTAAAGTTTAAGAACCACAAGTTTGTGGTTACAGAAACCCTAAGTGAGGTGACACATTTCCTCCTAAATTTTAATTGAGAGATAATTAACATATAAACACTGCGTAAGTTTAAGGTGTACAGCATGACGGTTTGATTTATATATATTGTGAAATGATACTACAATAGGTTCAGCTAACATTCATCTCCTACAGATACAAGATAAAGAAGAAAAAAATGAAAGTTTCTCTTTGTGATGAGAACTCTTAGGATTACTCTCTTAACACCTTTCCTATATATCCTATAGCGGTTTTAGCTACAGTCATCATATTGTTCATTACATCCCTAGTATTTATCTTATAACTAGAAGTTTGTGCCTTTGACCCCCTTCCTTAGTTTCCCCCACCAGCCTCTGATAATCACAAGTCTGATCTCTTTTTCTATGAGTTTTGATTGTTTGAAATTCCACATATAAGTAGATCATACAGTATTTGTCTTTCTCGGACTTCTTTCACTTAGCATAATACCTTCAAGTTCCATCCATATTGTTGCAAATGGTAGTATTTCCTCATCTTTTTTATGACTGAATAACATTCCATTGTGTTCACAAGTTCTTTACCCATGGATAGAGGGGTTGTTTCCATGCCTTGCCTATTGTAAATAATGGTACATGGTAAGGGGTTATATCTTTTCAACTTAGTGGTTTTGTTTTCTTTGGATATATTCCCAAAATTGGATCGCTGGATCACGTATTTCTATTTTTAATTTTTTGAGGATCCTCCCCGCTGTTTTCCATAGTGGCTGTGGCACCTTACCATCCCACCAAAAGCACACAAAGGTTCTCTTTTCTCCACATCTACACTAGCATTTGTTACCTTTTGTCTTTTTGATGATGGCCATTCTAATACTCACTGTGGTTTGAATTTGCATTTCCCTAATGATGTTGAATATCTTTTCATGTATCTGTTGGCCTTATTGTCTTCAGAAAAATGTTTATTCAAGTCCTAGTTTAATTGTTTTTTTAATTAATGTTTATTCAAGTTCTAGTTTTAATTGTTTTTTAATTTAATAGTAAATATTTAATATTAAATTATTTATGTTTAATTTATATTTAATAATTATCAAATTAAATGTTTATTAATTAAATGCTTGATGTTCATTTTAATTAATTAAATTAATGTTTATTGATTAATCAAATGTTTATTCAAGTCTTAGTTTTTATTGTTTTTTCATTTAGTTTGCCTAGTTTTTGTTTTGTTTTTCTATTTAATTTTATGAGTTTTTTTTTTCTCACTTCAGATTACAGAGTGACATTAATATGGGTTACTTAGAAACAAATTCAAACTCAAGAGGTTAAATAACTAGTCCAAGCCCACATAGCTAATAAGCAGCAGAGCTAAAAATTGAATATACTTTTCCTTCCACAACCCAGGCTTTTCCCATTTTAACTTGCTACCTCTCAGGCATGATGAGAATCATACTCTTCTTTTCTGAAATTACTACCAAGAATCCATGTATAGTTAACCAAGACTGCCAATGTTCCTTTCTACATACTTCTCAAAACTTTCTGTGTTCTCCACACTTACTGCCAACAAGGTAGGCCATTATCTCCTACCTAAACATTTTTAATCATTTTTTTTTAATTATTTTAAATTCAATTAACATATATTATTAGCTTCAGAGGTAGAGTTCAGTGATTGATCAGTCTTATATAATACCCAGTGATCATTACATCACGTGCCCTCCTTAATGTCCAGCACCCAGTTACCCCATCCTCCCACTCTACTCCCCTCCAGCAACCCTCACTTTATTTCCTATGCTTAAGAGTCTCTTATGGTTTGTCTCCCTCTCTGATTTCGTCTTGTTTTATTTTTCCCTCCCTTCCCCTGTGATCCTGTTTTGTTTCTTAAATTCCACATATGAGTGAGATCATATGATAATTGTCTTTCCTGATTGACTTATTTTGTTTAGTCTAATACCCGCTAGTTCCACCCACGTCATTGCAAATGGCAAGATTTCATCTTTTTGATGGCTGCATAATATTCCATTGTGTGTGTGTGTGTGTGTGTGTGTGTGTGTGTGTGTGTACAGCTTCTTTATCCATTCATCTGTTGATGGACATCTTGGCTCTTTCCATAGCTTGGCTATTGTGGACATTACTGCTATAAACATTGGGGTGCAGGTGCCCCTTTGGATCACTACATTTGTATCTTCGGGGTAAATACCTGGTAGTGCAATTGCTGGGTTGTAGGGTAGCTCTATTTTCAACTTTTTGAGGAAACTCCATACTGTTTTCCTGAGTGGCTGCACCAGCTTGCATTCCCACCAACAGTGCAGGAGGGTTCCCCTTTCTCTGCATCCTCACCAACATCTGTCATTTCCTGACTCGTTAATTTTAGCCATTCTGACTGGGGTGAGATTGTATCTCATTGTGGTTTTGAACTGTATGAGTTCTTTATATATTCTGGATATTAACCTCTTATCAGATAATGGTTTGCAAATCTTTTTGCCCATTCCATATGTTGTCTTTTCATTTTGTTGATGGTTTCTTTTGCTGTACAAAAGCTGTCTAGTTTGATGTAGTCCCACTTATTATTTTGTTGCTTGTGCCTTAGGTATCATATTTATTTTCAAGGCCGACATCAAGTTTTATTCCTGTGTTTTCTTCTAGGTGTTTCATGGTTTCAGGTTTTACATTTAAGTCTTTAATAGATTTTGAGTTAATTTTTGATTTTTTGTGAGAAAGGGCTCTATTTTCATTTTTTAAAATTTTATTTTATTATGTTATGTTAGTCACCATACATCATTAGTTTGTGATGTAGTGTTCCATGATTCATTGTTTTCGTATAACACTCAGTGCTCCATGCAATACATACCCTCCTTAATACCCATCACTGGGCTACATTTTTTACATGTGAATATCCAATTATCCTAGCATCATTTATTGAAGAGACTATCTTTTCTCTATTGAGTATTTTTGGCTCTCTTGTCAAATACTAATTGACTCTATATGCTTGGATTCATTTCTGGGCTCTTGATTCTGTTGCATTAGTCTATATGTCTGTTTTTATGCCAGTGCCATACTGTTTTGATTCGTATAGCTCTGTAGTATAAGCTTGAAATCAGGGAGTGTGATGCCTTCTGTTTTGTTTTTTCAGGATTCCTTTGGCTATTCAGAGTCTTTTGTGGTTCCATATAAATTTTAGGTGTATTTTTCCTACTTCTATAACAAATGCTACTGGAATCTTGATCGAGATCCCATTGAATCTTAAGATGGCTTTTGGAAGTATTGGCATTTTAACAATATTCTTCCAATCCATGAACATGAGATACCCTTCCATTTATGTGTCATCTTCAATTTCTTTCATAAGTATCTTACAGTTTTCAGAGTGAGTTTCTTAAGTACATATAAATGGCTAACATCCTTCGGTCATTCAGATGGTGCCAATGGCCATTATCCCGTTTAACAATGGGTCAGGCTAATAGCAGTGACAGCTATAATTGACATTTTTCCTAGATGGCCACATTCACAAGCATGATGATTTACCCAGAGGACTCACAATGAGTTACAAACATATCCCTTCAGAAGTGCTCAGGCTCAGAGACCTTTTGGGGAGCTAGTAGTCAAAGTGTTTAAATGGTACTGATATTTACCCTGCTCTGATAGTCACCCTGTATTTCCAGGCCCTTCTCTTCTTTTGAATGGTGGCTTACCCCATGAGTTTGCTCATTCACCCTTGCTGTGTGTCTTTTCTCAGAGCTTGCACCCACTCCCCAGGATTCAATAACTACCTCCTGAATGTAGTTTCAGAACTGACTGCTCTCTTCACCATATCTTCCATCTTCCCACTGAATATTGTCACCTTATGTCCTATTATTAGTACTTATAGAAATAAATACAACTGAATTTATCATATGCCTCAGCTGTCCATCTACACTTCGACATTTTGGTCAATGGTAGGTGGCACAGATCTGCATTATCTAAGTTTACCGCTCTTTGTCCTTCGCTTGCTTTATCTGTAATGACCTACGGATTCTTCCTTCATGATATTTCTCATATTCATCCTTCATCTATCTCTGCTATTGCTATATTTAGACTGTATTTAAAATACAGAGCTGTTTTTCTGAAGATTTTCTTCCTTCCTTGCTTCCTTCCTTCCCTTCTTCCTTCTTTTCTATGTAAAACCAGATAGCATAGCATGAGTGTTTTAAATTAACTTGTTTGACCTCCCCTCCTTTTGTACCTCCCATTGACTGCAGATCAATCTCCACACCCCTGGGCCTGACAAAGGTCTCCAAGTTCTGACCACAACCAACTTCTTTCATCTCTCCTTCATTCACTCCTCCCTACAGACTCTTTACTCTGGTTGTTCTTGACATCACCTAGAGGGCTGGGTAAAATACAGATTTTTGGACACTATTTCTGGAGTTTCTAATTCAGTAGGTCTGGGGTGAGGTCCAAGATTTTGCATTACTAATAAGTTCTCAAGTATTAATGGATAAACTGCTTATGCCCCTCCCTCCTCCAATATTCATTTATTGAAGCCCTAACTTCCAATGTGACTCTGTTTGGAGACAGGGTCTCTGAGGAAGTAATTAAAGTCAAATGAGGTCATAAGAGTGGAGTCCTGACCCGATAGGATGTGTCCTTATAAGAACAGCCACCACAGACTTCCCTTTCTCTCTACCATGCGAGGATACCAGGAAATGGCTGCCATCTGTAAGGTAGGAAGAAGGCTCTCACCACAAACTGAAGTCAGTCAGTACCTCCAGCCTCCAGAACCGTAAGAAAGTAAATTTCTGTTGTTTATGCCACCTAGTCCATGGTATTCTGTTATACTGGTCTGAACTTACTAACACACCAGGAGATCCTGATGTTGCTGCTCCAGGGACTAGACTTTGAGAAGCACTTCTCCAGTCCTCCTGATGGTCTCCTTACCAACCTGGCCTCTGTGCCTTGTTGACATGCTTTCCTCTCTTTCCCTTACTCAAACCTCACACATCCTTCGAAGCCTCCCAGCTCTCCTGCCCACAGTAATTTCTCCCTCCTCTGAAAGCCCCTAGTACTGTCTTTAGACCCATCTAATATTTAGCATAATCTACCTTGTATGATTATTTTTCCCCTTATGTAGTTGTTAGAGCTTTCCCTGTAAGCTCCTCAGAGTAGATACTTTTCCCCATGTCTCACACCCAGCATAGTGCTTTGCAATGGCCAGAGTATGATACATTATTCTTTGACAACTGTGGCATGTATGGAGAAGTTCATAGGAACTGCAGGTGTGATTCCTTCAGGTGTGTCAGTGTGCCAGGTTTCTCTATCACTCTTCCAGCCTCTTGGTAATACAAAGTGGCAGTTCACAGGGAAATGTGCTTGTTGATTTCCTTGCTTAGCTGCATTTGAAGAGTTCTTTGTTCATGTTTGTAGAAGAAAGGGGTACTTTCGAGACAGTACATCTAATGATGATGATGATGATGATGCAATAAGAATTGACATTTATTGAGAGTTTGCTGTGCACTAAGTGTTTCACATGTATTACCACTTGTGATCCTCCCAGTAGTCCAATGGACTTGGGAATTACTATGCTAGCCATTTTCTAGATGGGAAAACTGAGGCTTGGAGAGGTTAAGTGATTGATCCCAAGGTCTTATATCCAGGCAGCGGGAGAAGAGATGCTTGGGACATGACTGCATGGTTACCCATTCCCCTGTCTTAACCAACCTATCAGTCCCTTGTCCCTTTTCTCCATAACTGAAAGCACTTTATACCAGAGGTTTACACAAGCTGGACTCCCAACCTTTAGAGATTTAGAGTAACTATTTCCATGCCATGTAACACAGTTCATATTTCTTTTTCTAAGCTAATCGAACTCTTAATAACAGGCTTAATTTTTAGTGCCAAGGGGTGACTAAAGAAGAAAAAAATCCCACGTCTTTTCTCAGAAGTTAGTTATAAAGGGCATATGGACTTGTGAGGCAATAGTCTGGTTTTTCAATTAATGCCACTGACCCCATTGGTTACAAAACCTGTTCTCAGTGAAAAAAAGCAGATATTTATGGCTTGGTAGGTACAGAGATACTGTATTGCATTTTGCTTTCTTGACTCAGTGATTTGTAAAATGTTTTTCTGACATTCTGTTTGTCAGCATTTCCATAAACTTCCCAAGCAACTGATTCTAACCTCTGTTTTACTTTCCAATCAGACCTAACACAAAAATAACAGCAAAAACAAAAACATTAAAAAAAAATCATAGTTACCTATAAGAAAGTGTTATATGATTTTGAAAATACCTGTTTTATCATTGACTTAGCATTTGCTTAATTTTAATCAACGCATTCCATAATTACACTGGTAAATTTCTTCATTAAATAAGATTTATAAATTATTCAGTTATATACACACATATAATGTATGTATGTATGTAAATATAAGGTGCTTGTGTGTGTGTATAGTTCCCAGTCCAGATAATTCTCTTTCCCCTGGAGCAATTTTCAGATCTTTTGAATCCTAAGGAGGAAGTTTAATTGGGTTGTTTATTGTAGCCCACAGATTTAAATCTAAGGCCCTGAAAGACTTCAAAATCTACCACTTTAGGATTCAATTAAACTAATTTACTTTGCACAGAAAAGTGTGTTCTTCATATTTTTTTTAAAAGTTTTTATTTAAATTCCAGTTAACGGGACGCCTGGGTGGCTCAGATGGTTAGGCGTCTGCCTTTGGCTCAGGTCATGATCCCAGGGTCCTGGGATTGAGCCCCACATCGGGCTCCTGGCTCGGTGGGGAGCCTGCTTCTCCCTCTCCCTCTGCTTCTCTCCTTGCTCATGCTCTCTATCTCTGTGTCTCAAATGAATAATAAAATCTTAAAAAAAAATGTTTAAAAAAATAAATTCCAGTAAACATACAGTGTACCATTAGTTTTGAGTGTACAGTATAGTGATTCAACACTTCCATACAACACCTGGTGCTCCTCACAAGTGCCCTCCTAAAAAAAAAAAAAAATGCCCTCCTTCATCCCCATCACCTATTTCACCCATCCCCCCACCCACCTCGCCTGGGGTAACCATCAATTTGTTCTCTAGAGTTAAGAGTCTGTTTCTTGGTTTGCCTCCCTATCTGTTTTTACCCTTTGCTTGTTTGTTTTGTATCTTAAATGAATGAAATCATATGGTATTTGTCTTCCTCTGACTGACATTTCCTATAGCATAAAACTCTCTAGGTCCATCCATGTCATTGCAAGTGGAAAAATTTCATTCTTTTTGGTGGCTGAGTAACATTCCATTGTATATATATATACCATATCTTCTTTATCTGTTTATCAGTTGATGGGCACTTGGGCTGTTTCCATAATTTGGCTATTGTGGATAATACTGCTATAAAAATCAGGGTGCATGTATTCCTTTGAATTTGTTTTCTTTGGGCAAATACCTAGTGGTGTGATTTCTGGGTCAAAGGGTAGTTCTATTTTTAACTTTTTGAGGAACCTCCATACTGTTTTTCAGAGTGGCTGCACCAGTTTGCATTCCCACCAATAGTGCAAGAGTGTTCACCTTTATCCACATCCTCGCCAACATCTGTTGTTACTTGTGTTGTTGATTTTAGCCATTCTGATAGGTGTGAGTTGGTATCTCATTGGAGTTTTGATTTGCATTTCCCTGATGATGAGTGATGTTGAGCATCTTTTCATGTATGTGTTAGCCATCTGTATGCTTTAGGAAAATGTCTATTCATGTTTTCTGCCCATTTTTAAACTGGATTATTTGGTTTTTGGTGTTGAGTTTTATAAGTTCCTTATATGGTTGAAAAAGAAATACTGGGACATTTTTGGATAATTTGAAAGTGCAGAAAATTATAACAGGTAGAAAAAAAAACCCACCATAATTTTACTACACATAAATGTTGCTTTAAATTTATTATCCTAAATCTTTACTAATTTAACAAGATTTATTTCACTAGCCCATGTTTATTGTACTGCTGAACTACGTCGTGAATCTCCCCATATCTCTCCATCACTGTTGCCAGCCCAGCTTCCACATTGTCTGCCTGCTTCCTTCTTATCTCCCTTCAGTCTTTTTGAGATGTCAGAAAAACATTCTACTTTTTCATACTGCCCCCTTGCTCAAATCAATTCCATGGCATCTATCGCTTTTGGGTGAAATGACTGTCTCAAAAGAACACCCAGAGGCAGTGTGGAATATCAGACCAATAATTTGAAGACTTCTGTCTGACTTTGCAGGGTTGTTCTGAGAATCAAGTGAGAAAAAGGTATTTGAAGATGCCTAAAATCTGTAGTAAACTCCAAGTGTGAGTACTTATTATTTAGATCTTTGTATGTAATGCCAAATGTCAAGTGTTTTGTTTCTAATAACAAAAAATTTTAATTTTAGAAAAATATGTTACTTCCAGATTTATTTTCAACAATATTAGCCTTTGAGAGGCAAGTAACATTGCACACTTAATGTTAGAAGACAAGGTTCTAATACCACTGATATTCTTCATGGTCTTAGAATGAGATCTGGTCCTCACCCAACTGAGAAATGAAAAGATGGAATGAACACACACACACACAATTGTTGATTTTATACGGGTAGTATTAGGATGAAGTCTTTCAACTATTCCTGTTTTTTTTTTAAAAAAAGTACATCTGTTCTGATCTACAAATATATATACTTAGATTAGTGCAATAAGAGTATGCATGGCCTACAACAAATACCTGCTTATTCTGTGCTATGAGGCTGTCTTATTTTGCAAATGATTTTACCAATGACTTTCAGTTGTCTCAATTTGACATCAGGTTTCCAGAGAAGTTGAGATGCTGGGCAAGATAAATTGCATTATGAGAAATGGAGATTTTGATGCCCTGGCCAGAATGTAATGGAAATATTCCTGTGGATGAAAAACTAATACACTATTTTTTTTTTTTCATTCTGGACAGCTCAGTCATCAAAATGTGATGTTTTATTTCAGTCCAAAAGAATTATTCTGACACTTGACTTATTTTAATGTATTAATCTTTGATGACCCAAAGGAGAGTCAGCATGAAAGAAAAGCCATGAAGATCTGCGTTTGTATCAGACAGGGTATCAATAGCAAACAGTAATTTTGGATGGTTTAAGAAAGTCACTGTTCATGAAGGTTTAGGTAGGGATTTAGGGAAAACGGAAGGAGTAGTGGAGCTGTTAACAAACACCCATAGTCCATAAAATATGAGGGACAGAAGTAGCTACTGGAATCTAGGAGAGAGTTCTCTAGGGAAAGGTACTTTGAAAGGACACAGTCAGCCTGAATGGACAATGCCCAGAGAGAACCTTGACCAACTCTTTCCTCCCATGGAGCTTAAGAGGAGCCCCCTACTGGCTGACCCAATGGGAAACAAGTAGTAAGAGAGTCCATAGCTGTAAGAAACATAGAACCCAGCCTTCTGGAGAGAATAAGGGTGTATTTGGACGGGCAGATGGAAAACATTTTGCCCAGCCTTTCACTGCAGTTTATCTAGCACAAAGGCTGATACATGGTACATCCTCCTAAATATGAGTCAGATGAAAGCATATATGAATCTATCAGTGGCCTAAAATGAAAACGGTCATGTATTTTTTTTCTTGGTTGCTTTTGAATTTTATGTAACAGATTGAATAAACATGATTTCAATAGTTTAATAAAAATTACTAATCCTATTCTCTCCATCTAATTTAACCCAACCCTTTGTATATCTCCTGTGGCACTTCGTACCTTTTACCTTGTATGAGAACTACTGAACAGTACCAGCCATCATACTGTAAGCTTTTTTCCTAAGTGGGGACACACACTTTGTGTGCTCTGCAGTGGCTAGCACAGGGCTGTGAGGTTTGTTGAAAGGTTTCAAATATGAGAACGGTGTCATATTACGTAATTTTTAATTTCCTGCATTTAACTGTCTACCACTCTTTAGTTCTAAAATTCACTGAGCACCTATTTTGTATCTAGCATTGTTTGAAGGACATAGATTTCAAGGATGAGTAAGCGAGGGCTCTGTCCTCCGGTGGCTTACGTTGAGATAGGAGAGAAATATACACTAGCAATCATGATATGACTCAATATGCTAGGGAGAGTTACAAAATGATACTTCTGCTGGTGGAGGACAAGGGCAGTGAAGATCAGAATAGGGAAGGTAGTTCAAAGCCACAGTATCCTACACACAGACACAGTAGACTCTAGAGGAATGAAATCAGGCTATGTTAGAAAGGGTTTTCTGAAAGCAGCATACTTTTTCTTATATTCAGCTTGAATTTTTCCAATGTAATTACTTCCAATTAATATTTAAAAGGTGTCCTGGACACTGAGCATGCCCAGTTACTGCAACCAGAATAAGGAGAAACTGGAAAGCAAAGGAAGAAGTTTGTTGCGGATATGAAAAAAAAAAATTATCTCCTGAAGAGAAGGGAGATTTAGTCATACTAAAATGAAAAGTAAGGAGCCTGAAGTAAACTCGATTATTCAAAACAAGAGAAGAAAACATGGGCTGTAGAAAATTATATTCTGATTTCTTTTCTGATTAAGTATGAGATGGTGGGAAGCACATTGTTTCTGCCCCTTCTCTACATGACTTCAGCATGTTTCTTAATCTATTTGTGACTCCGTTTCTTAATCTGAGAAGTATGGATAATGTTACTGGCCTCAGAGGATTATTGAAATGAACTGCATAGTGGTAGACAACTTACTTGCTACATAGTATTGCTCAGCAGTTTAGTAACCTTATCTGACACTTGCCATTTCTACTTTGGGAAAGGATTCAGCATACTCCGAACCGTATCACATCACCACTCCTATTAAAGAAGTTATTTGTGTAAAGGTTTTTGACTGGACTGAAAAGCCTCATCCAGCTTTGAATGTTATCAGACCAACTGCAACATCTGAAGAGCCAAATGTCATAAATTCTCAATTTTTCCCCTGCGTTACTAAAACATACTAACATCCCCTCTTAGAAGGCAGTGCTAGCTGGCCTGGGGATAAAACAGTGGCATAAAATCTTTTGGATAGGATTCTGGATCTCTGGTTACCTCTGAAAGGCTTATCAGCTAAAATGAGAAACCATTTCTGACTGTGCTGTCCAGTCAGTATTAATATTGAAGATGGCCAAGTGGATTTTAATATTACTTCCCCACATAAGCTGAGGTCATTAAAATGACCAAAAGGATCTGATTTTTTAAATAAGCAGGGACTCAAAGATGTTGCTCATAAAAAGTTAATAGGACAGATCATAGACTAAAATGTGAATTTTGTTTTAAAAGCAAAATAATTTTTCCTAATAAAACTAAGCTGTGGGGCACCTGGGTGGCTCAGTTGGTTAAGTGACTGCCTTTGGCTCAGGTCATGATCCTGGAGTCCCTGGATCAAGTCCCACATCAGGCTCCCTGCTCGGCGAGGAGCCTGCTTCTCCCTCTAACCCTCCCCCCTCTCATGTACTCTCTCTCTCTCAAATAAATAAATCTTTAAAAAAAAACAAACAAACAAACAAAAAACTAAGCTGTGGATGTTCTTGACATAATGGGATTTTAAAATTAAGAGCACAAGTAGATACTTTCCTGGATAGTTTCTATATATAGAATACCTTCCTCTTTTTAACCACCTCATGACTCAGTTTACCCAACTGGCCTTTCTGCCTTTCCTGTCTTCTCAAGTTAAAACTTTCCCTCTTCTGATGTGACCTACATTACAACATTTCTCACTTTTCAGTCTAGTAATAAAAGCAGGGTGGCCTGATCTGGGCATTACTGCCATTTCGAGCCAGATAAATTTTTGTTGTAGGAAGCTTTTTTGTGCACCATAGATATTTAGCAACTTCCCTGGTCTCCACTCACTAGATACCAGTAACATGACCACCACTCCCAGATACAACAACCAAAACTCTCCAGATACTGCCAAATGTCCTTAAGGAACCAAATTACCCCCGCAGGAGAATTGCCATATAAGAGCAACTGGTATATATAACAACATGTTCAGTTTTGAATATATGCCTCAATGTATGAAACTTCATTCAGAGGTGATACTTAGTAAATATATATAAAGTGAATGCAGAATAAGATGGTGTTTTATTGCAGTTCATTGCTAGGATAATAAACATCTTATTCTTATAAAATAAACCATCAGTTTCCTTGAGGACTTAATACTTCTATACCCATTTTGGATTGGCTTATTTCCCAATATTTGGAATAGAAAGAGAAGACAGTGTTTTTCCAAATTGATAGTTCTCACTTGAACTCTGTGGTTCATAAATTTCTAATGGGACTCAATCCCTAGGAGGTTTTTTTCCTTTTTTTATTATGAAAGATGATATCTAAATTTGTTCCAAAACAAAGAAGGAAATCAAGGTGAAAATGGGAAAGAAAGGAGCAAAGAGAAAAGAGAGAGGAGGAAAAGAAGTGAGCAAGATATAGTAGGTTATTCTATACTTATAAGACCCATTTATGACAAAGTTGAATTAAACAATTTTGGTTTTGATTTTGACATCACTTGCTTTTTTTTAACCCTTCTATTTTTGTAACAATTTTTAAGCATATACAAAGTGAAATGTTGTTAGTCACATGTCACAAAGAGAACATCTGGGTAACCACCACCAACCAGGTCAAGATACAGCAAACTGCCAGTCCCTCCGAGGTCCTTAGTCCCTACTTCCCAGAGAGGGCTGCTCTCTTTACTTTGTAGAAATCCTTTCCTTGCTATGTGTTGTCATTTTACTGTGTATCCCTGAACACTGCAGTTTAGGTTTTGGGATTTTTATACATTTAATCATTCAGTATATATTCTTTAGTATCTGGTTGCTTTTACTGAACATTTTGTTTGTTCTGATTCATCCATGTTGTGTGTAACCGTAGCTTGTGTAGGTTTAGAGTTCTATAGGATCTCATTGTATGACTATGCCACAATTTATTTGAATAATCAACTGTATAATGCATTTTTTTTCTTAGTAAATTTTCTTATGTGTGTCTTCTGGTGCACATACACACGTTTCTTTTGGATTCACACCTAGGAGTTGAATTGCTCGGTCGTAGGGAAGGCAAATCTTCAACTTGATTAAATAATACCAAACTGTTTTCCCATTTATCGTCACACCAAAACTGATACACATAACGTAGTTTTGTGTGCTGTGACAATCTATGCTAGAAGATGGACTATGCGTGTGTGGACACACACGTACACCTATAAAAGCAAAACAAAGGTTTCATACACTCAAATTTTCCGGGAATAAAACTGCAACTCTCTATGATGCATTAGAATTACATTCAACCCCTCTTGAGCTCAACTCTTTTTTCCTTTCTCAAAATATCCTAAGAGGTAACCTGGGTTAGCATAGCACATGGAAAAGAATATTTGTAGCATTTAATTGGGCACTCTCAGAGACCACAGTGTTAAAGACAGGCAAAGGACCTACCTAGCACATACCTTGGTATTACAGGCAAAGCATCTACCTTTGATGTAGTTAGAAAGGTTCAAATATCCATGAAGAAACACAGACAAGTTTGGAGCATTTTCATCACAGGAACAGAAAAATCTGTATGCTTTCTTTTCTGAGGCTTCTTCATGAATGGAGACAGTGTCCTCATACTCATTTTTATTACTTCCGTGATGCAATTTATTATGTTCTAGAGTTTGAGCCTGCATTTGGCTCTTTGTGACTCATACTGACAGTTTCAATAATCTCTCAGAAATGCCTGAATTAAATGCATATAATTACCAAAAAATGATAAATCACAAAGCAACTTGAAAGATAGGCTGCTTACCAGTAATATCCTAAAAGCTTATGAGGTGAGAAGTTTGCCACGTGAAACAAATCCAACTTTCCAATAAAATGCTTTCCTCTTGGTCCATTTCAAAGTAACAGTTAAAATGTCTTTCATGTAAAATTATAGTAAAATGAGATTTCTCTTCTGGAAACCCCAGAGCAGGAGATTTTACATTTAAAGTCAAGATTTGGGGAATTATTACCATCCTTTGGAAGTTACCAAGAGCAGCAAACACTGCATCCATACACCGAATTGAAGAGACTATCACAGCCGTGGATATTCAAAACTAGGTTTTACTAAATTTTATGAAGTTAGAATCACCAAGAGTCAACCACTCCATACAGTTTTAGTATTAGGCATATCCTAGTGTTACTGAAATTATTTATAAAATTGTAATTCATGAGGGCTAATATATTTTGATAATTTTCTATTAAAGTTTAAATAATCTGCAATTCTTGATGGTTTAATTTATTGTAGTAAAAATTATTAATAGTATTTATAATAATTCTTATGTTGAATTTTAGTTGTGTTCAGCTTACTCTATTCTCACATCCAGTGTTACTTACTCTGTGAGGTCTGAGTGTCTATGAATTTCTTTATCAAGGCATCAGTAGTTTGGGTATAAAGACTGAGAGCATATCTCAGAGACTGAAGATCTGGGCTTTTCTCCAAGAAATTCTTTTTCAGGCCATTTCCTCCTGCATGAAAGTATTGCTAAAAAGAAAAAAAATAATAACATAAGCAGAAGGATTCAGAAGGAAGTATCAAAGGAAGATTTTATTGCCATAATAGTGACACTCAAATGGAATGATACAATATGATCAATGTGAAATAGTGACAAAAGGATAGTCCTGACGCTTTCCCGTTACTAAGTCATAACCCTGTCATTCAGGTCCCCTGTCTCTGAACTGACGCTTTACATCACAGACCCCAGATCCTTGAAGCTTAAGGTTTTTCCTCTCATTCAAAACTTTAGTTAAGCATATGGGATCATGAAGATGCAGCAGTCAAAGGACTTATAGAATGACAGGTGTAGATAACAATTGTCAACTTGGTTATTGGCTTGTTTCTAGAACATAAAATATATCCAGGGTTGTCAAAATTTCACAAAGAAGGTAGTACCTGGGTCACATATTGTCCAGATACTAGCTTGCGATTCTAGGCCAGGTGCCTGCTTGCTGCTCCATTTTCCCCTGAACACACAATAGTGCAGATACAGACCAACCTGAGGATGCAGAGTGGTCTTTGGAAATCCGACATCCCCTGAACCTTGTGTCTGATGAATGTAATAAAACATAGGGATTTTTTTGATATTATTACCCAATAAACTCAAAACATTACAATATCTATAGCTAAGATACTAGAGAAGATACATGCTGTTTAATAATAAATATAGTCATTGAGGGATGTTAGCATTTTTCATGCTGCAAGTATTATGTGCAGATATCACTTGGAAAGCAGAATATATACAAATATGTGACAGAACTAAGGATATTTTTTTCCCCAACCATTTATAGATGGTAACATCTATAAATCTCTTACAGTGTACTGTTAAGTTTAGGGTAAATGGTTCTCCGTCTCTCCCTCTACTGACTATACTAAACTATACACCCACTGCAACCTGAGTTGCTTTGATCTAGGATTCTCACAGAATGATGTATTTTGAGAAAGCTCAACAAATGATTCTGATACACTCTCCTAACTGGGTATGTGTCATCCCTTTATCCCACTCATTAAAAATTTCTGAGGTAAAAGAATTCAATGAATTGAAAACTCATAATTATCTTACTTTTCTCCCTTATTCAAGGGGAGATGCAGAAAAATATTCTGGGCATTTGTAGGCAGCTGAGTGCGCTTTCACAGAGTGTAAAGTAGAGAAGATTCAGGGCATAAGCCAGAGAAAGTAGACAATGGGCATAGAATTTGCAAAAAGACTGCTACCACTCCAGACACCCTCCCCAAGTAGAAAAACCTCTAGTCACTTAAAAGTGCCTTTACTGATTCTAGCTGGGTGCATTGTGAAAACATAAGCTGTGCCAAAAGCAATCTATGTTTATGAAAAGGAGGCATAGAAAAATGGCAAAGCCTGGTCCTTTTGAGAAATGATGAGAGAAAATGCTTAAAATTGCCCCTACACCTTGATCTTCCAAAAAAAAAAATGTTACTTTCACATGCAGAAAGTAGTTATTGAGGACTACAAGTCCAGAATTGTTTCAGGTGCCCTGGTGGATCAAAAAAGGTGAAAGCTCCTTATTCATGAAACGATATGATAATTAAGGTGGAAAATATTAAATGGATGTATCGAGAGGGGAAGGTTCAGCTTGGATTTGACTGTTTCCCTAGAGGAATGGAAGGGTGCTCTCTGGAGGTCTGTTTATATAATGAACCAAGGAGGCATCAGATGAAATAACTCACCCTTATTGTATAGTATAGCAGTGAGATAAACTGAACCAGGAATGAGCATGATCTCTGGGCATGTGTAGGAACACATTCTGCTTCTCAAATTTTTTCAGACAAGCCCCATTCTTATCAAACCTGAGCACAAGTGCTAGAAGATTATGATAAAAAGAAATACAAGAAAAACTAGAAGCAGCACCTAAAATTATGTTTTGCCATCTCTCGGGACTATGGAGAGTTGTCAGGAAAAATTGCGACAGACTTTGAAATGGACCAAAAAGATTGGTGGGTGTTCTGCCTAGTGTGCCTGTCTGGGTTATCTTTGTTTTTCATTGTCTTTGAGCTATTTAAAACTCCGCAAATGATGGAAAACGGATAATCATGTAAATGACTCTTGTCCATAGAAATGCAAATTATTTCTGGTGGGATGCAACTGATTATTCTGTGGATAGATCCTTTTTGCTTCTATTTGTAAGTTGATTTCAGCTTTCCTTATTGCTTATCCTTCTGTGTGGTTCTTGGAGTTCTCCGATAAGCTAGCTGTAAGATCTTACTGGTGCCCTCATTAATTGATGAGTTAAATAACATTTTTGACAAGTTTTATAACTGCGGGAATGTCACAATCCTACTCTACTTTAAAAACTGTTCGTTAATGGTGTACATAAAGCAGCATTGTGACAGCATTCACAAGGACGGGCACGGTTTTTACCGTGCGGTTTGTGAGGCTAGACCTATGGGATCACGCTGACCACAGCCTCAGTGGCGGGGTCTGCCTTCCTGCCTGTTCTCTCTGCCTCTGTCCCTTAACAAATGTTTATTAAACTTGTATTGTAAACCAGACCTGGTGCTGAATGCCAAGGATATGAAGCCAAAGAGGTGCAGAGGCTGTTCTCAAAGGGATTATGATCTAGTCGGAAATGTCACCAAAATGTCAATGAAGGACTTCAATAATGTTGCAGGTCTAAGAAAAATAATTGGAAAATACAGATAGTGGGGGTGGCAAACATTTCTATTGGGGAAGGAGTCTGTAAAGCCTTCCAAAGAGGTATCATCTTTGGTGTTTATCAGTTTTTTAGAGCTGCTGTTTTTAAAATCAGCAGCCGCTAGATCATCTGCTACAGTGGAAGAGAGAAAGAGGACAATCCCACATATGTAACCAAGGGAAACTGTGGAAGTCCCAGCTCTACTTAAGAAGAATTGAAAGAAGAGAAGAATTGAAGTGGTGGTTTTCATAATAGTTCCTTCGTGCTGTTACTCTGTTCTCATCACGAAACTTGGGGGGCTTGGGAGCCATGAGTTGCCTCTAAGTAGTTGAGGACCTAGAGAAGTTGAGATGACTTAGTACCCCTAAAGATTCACAAGGCTCGTTAACAGGTGAAAGGCTCTGAGACCCACTGTGGTAAAGAAATCTGCTTAACCTTTCATTAACGTACCTGCTTCTTAAAATTATTTGGCTTCAGGACACCTATCACATACAACATCTATTAATACTCTGGGGGACTGAAGTGTTCCATGGCATATGATTTAGGAAATCCTAGGAGAGAATAAGGTGAATAGACTTCATAGAATGGAGATATTTCTAAGATGGAAGAAGAGAACTAGAGTCAGGCTCTGAAGGCCTAGACTGTGTATTTATCCTTGAACCCTCACAACTGTATAGGAGAACATGTTTTTACTACCAAGACATTATTTTGTAGGCCTCTGGGACATGTGAAACAACCATGAAGTGAAAACATAAAACAAGGAATGAGTTTGTTCCCAGGTAAAGCCTAATTCCCCCCCCCCCCCCCTAGAGTTTTTGGTTATGATACTGAACTGACTTGACTTCCTCCTTTGTAGCCGTAGGGTATTATGAGTCATTCCTCTAAAGGCTCTAGCAGGATCGTAAGTGAACAGCAGAAGATGTGATGCCTGAGGGCAGAAATGATGCTTTTGTCTCTTAAGTGCATTGTATAATAGATGTTGCAAGATGAACCCTGGACAGAAGGTAGCAATTTTCAGAGAGAAAACAAGTTGCAAGATCCTAAGGATGAAAGCTCCCATTCAGTGAGCACAGATAAATAACACATGCCCCAGGCTCCTAACTCAGAGAGCAGAGGAGATGACTTGTATGGTTATGCAAATGCAAACTCGATGAAAATGCTACTTTACGGAACCCTTTCAGGAGAACATGGGTCTGTTTATCTCACTGGCACAGATAATAAGAAAGGGGCTGAGTTGATGGCATACACCCTGACAGTCGGAGATTTCACATTCAGTTTTGATCTGCAAGAGCCTCTGAAGAAGCAGGAGAGTAGAATTTGTATTTTGCTGAGGCTTAGGTCTGAAGGATATAAATAGGAGGCTGTTGTGTGGGAGTGAACGTCTTAGCTATTAAATAAGCCCCACTAGTGACAGCTCAGTACAGCTTAGTTGATCTCCCTTCATTATAGTAAGCATTGGGAGGGGGATTATATGCTAGAGGAGAATCTGTGTATATGGGGTTTTAAAGCCTTCTAGATGTTTCCCTTATGCATGTAAAAAGTGGATGTTTCCCCATTGGTTCTAAGCAAACAAACACAAACGGAACTCAGTTTCACGTTGTTTCTCTGCAACCAGCAGCGTAAACCAAGAACCTCCAGTTTAATCTATTCTGATGTTTAGATTAATACAAATTAGCAGAAAACAACTGGCAAAATAAATTAGCACTAGCCGTTTTCTTCCAAGAAAGGCATTTTTAATCAGAGAACTGTGAACAAGTTGGCTGTTCACAGCTGTGAAGGGTAAGGATGTCAGCTGGATGTCAGTCTCTCTACCCTTGGCCCTGTCCTGGCTGATATTTTCACCACAGACTTGGACAAAGGCAGAAAGCAGGTTTCTAAAATGTAGAGCTGAGCCAAAGCTTGACGTTATTACTTTGAATGACAGAATGTGGCTTCAGAAAAAGTCTTGGCAGCCTGAAATCATGGGTCAACATTTACAGGATGGGATGACAAAAAAAAGGAAAAGGCCTAGATTCATGATAAAAAGTTTACTGCAGAGTATGGAATGGGGGTGACCTGGCTTAATATCAGTAAAATTTTAAAAGCCATAATGCTTCATTTCTTTTCTCAGGTTTCATATGATTTAATAAAGTGATGGGGCGGCTATCAAAGATAATGAATTCTGATCATGTATTAACATACATAGATGGGTCAAGACGAAGGGTGTGATAGAGCAACAACATTCTCTGCTGATCAGAACATACCTGAAATATTAGGATCATTATAAATGTACTCCCAGGCTTCATCATTTATAAGAAATATGAAAAAGTGGAGGGCATCCAAAGGTAGAGGGCCAGGATTTTGTAAGGTCTAGAAGGCATGTTATTCAATAAATGGCTGCAGATAAACTGGGGAGGCATGATAGCTTTCTTCAATGTATGAAAGGCTATCATGTGGAAAGGAAATAGAATTATTTTTCAAAGGACAGAAGGACCAAGGCAGCACTAAAAGTACCAGGGAAACAGATCCCGGTTTGATACGAAGATAACCTTTCCAGTGATAAAGTGCATCTTAAAAATTGAAGCTGCTACTTTTGAGTTAGTGAGGTCCCATCACTTGCCATTATTAAGTGGTGGCCATTTGACTATAGGCCAACAACATTGTAGATGACATTGTAGATGAGCAGGAAAGGGGAGCTATTGGGTTATGTTTCCAATTCTGAGATTTTAGAATCTTTTTCACCTCTTTGACTCTGCTTTTTACTTTAAAATGTGTGAGAAAATGTAAATTCACACTCTTTCCTCTATGCAATGTGATCTGTGCATAGGTTATATAACCCCAGAGAATATCAGTCCATTCATTTGGAGAATGGGAGCAGAGACATCTACCCTGCCTGACTCTGGTACTGTAATGATGAGATGAATTATTACTCCATCTGGAAGAGCTCTGTGAACTATGGAGTTCTTTCTACTTGTGAGAAGATACGCTTAATGGGCAGACTAACTGCCCAAACTCGAACCCTGCTTTGTTTCCTAAGCACCGGCCCCTGTCTCTAGCAATGTACTAGCTATTTATTTCTACGTTCCTGCCACCATATCTAACTTCAACATAGCAGTAGAAAAACAGTCTCTTACCTGATTTGCCATTTTTTCTCAGTGGAACCATGTTTTTCCATCCTCTCAGTTGAAACTTCTCAGTCACCTCACCCTTGCCCCAATTTGGGTTGCTCCCCAGTGACGCTCCCCTTCTTGTGTCATTCATACCGTCTTTCACTTCTATTCCTCAAGCCAGCCCCCTAGTGATCGCCTTCATCATCTTAGGCATTAAATAATTGTAACTAATCTGACTAAATCTTCAACTATCCCATGCATTTTGCACATTTCTGCAAGATTTCCATTGCTAAAATGACACTTTGAGTATGCCACATATTTACAAAATCATCAATGGCTCATCTTTTATGGAACACACTGAGGGTGCAAAAGGATCTTCGTACTTTCACCCCAACCATTTCCTGAAACCTCATTTTACATGGCTTCACTATCCAAACCTCCAGTTAAATCCAGACCAGTGCATTGAGTAGTTTCGTCCCTGACTCCCAGGCCTCTGGTCTTGTGCCTTTCCATGATGAAACCCTTTTGCCCTGATTATGTTCAAGTCATGAATCTTCCTCCAAGAAAAACTCTTGTGTTTCCTATCCAGCCTGTGAACTCCCATCTGTCCTTGAAGACCACTCCTCGAGCTCTTCCAGATTCCCTGAGCTCCCTGGTTGCTCCCTCTTCTGAATCCTGACCACTTTTTATCTGTGCCCCTTAACTGGCATCTGTATCACCTGTTACATAGCTGACACTGTTTTCTTGTAAGTTAACATGTATCATTATCTAATTTTTAATGTGCCTTTTTCATTTTTTAATCTGGATTAGAAACTCCTTGGAAAAACAAAATAGTACCGCTACCCAGAGGAGAGTCTCAGGGAGCACTCAAGAATCCTACGGAGTTTGTGTCCTTATAGAGAAAGGATGCTGAGCACCGAAAACCAAAAGGCCAGAGGGCAAAGCCATAAGGATTTTAGACTATTGCTTGGAGCAGAGTCAGATTTAATAGTTAGCCTCACTGAGAGAGAATGAAGGGATTAGGAAAGGTAGGGGAAAAAAAGCAAACAAAACCCCCCAAAAAACCTGACTTATCTTGGGTTTAACGGTAGAAAGAGGCTCATCCAAAATAAACTGGTTTTCAGGTGATTTGATAGTTGCATTTGTAAAGAGCTTTCTGTAAGACAGGGACTGTTTTAATTGTTTTACATGTGATAACTCATTTAATTTTCTAACAATTCCTTAAACCCTGTTATTCCCATAGGAGTGGACAGTGATTTACACACTCCAGTTTCATTCTCTCTTAATCACTTACTATCCTGATACTCCAGTCATTGCCAGTGGCATCATTCCCCATGTGGTTCCAAATATTTTATTTACATCCATATTCTGAAATTTGCAAAGGCTTCCACCCCAGTAAAGGGATAGATACACTGGATTTAGTCATGTAAGGGTGGGTTGTAAGGAATGTTACTATTATATCTGAATAGAGGTTGAAAGACCCATTTATAAGTATTTTCTTTATTATGTTCTTCATAAAGCTACAAAAATTAAAGTACTTCAGACTTTGGTTGTGATTTGTGAGGAAAAAAAAGAGTACTGCCAAATTAAAAATCAGTATAAATACTGTCTGCATGCTTAGCAAGCCATTCTTTTTATAGTCCCAATAAAAATTCTAAATTCCTCTAATTCTTTAAATTTGTCATATATTTGAAGAACTTTTACAATCTATTTTTACTGACTGATGGGAACATGCTAATGTTTCTTTACAAGTTTGCAGGAAGAATTTTCTTCTTGGTTTCATACACTATTTTGGTAGCTATTTCCCATCATCACATATTTTTTTCTTTCCAATATCTATATCATATTTTTGGAAAATCCATGCAATTTATTTTGCAAATTTAGATATAATCTGCCCTTAACAATTAAGGTTTACTTCTTTTTTTTTTTAGGAATTACTTGATAAATATTTTAGAAATTATTTTCTACCACAGCTGGAGTCCTCTTTTTATATATATCAGATCAGAATATGCTACTCTCTCCCTTTGACCTTGTGCAAGTGTCAGCATTTTGGCTCCAATCCAATGTTCCTCTTTTATTCCCTACAATACTCAACTAGTCGTGATCTGTTCCTCTGCACTAAATGACTTGAAGCTTTCAGACTGACCTACCTCTCCTCACATTTCACTCAAGCTTTTCCCTAAGCCTACAATGACTCCCCCCCACCGCTTGCTTTTCCCCGTTACAGCCTCTTTATAAATCCCCAAACTTCCCTCTTCACGAAGCTTTCCCCTAGACACTCAGAATACATTACCCTCTCTGCACTCTTCAGCACTTTGTCCACACCTCTTATTTTATCAGTTGTAGTGGTCTAGGTTCCTAAGCCTACAGCAAGATCTCTCTTCTCTTCAGCCATCTCCTCATTGCCCACCATATTTTCTACGTACAAGTAAGCTCACAAGTAATGATTTTTGAAATGCAATAATCCAAACTAGGTAAGTTATTTTGCTCTTCTCATGAGCAGCTGAATTTTAAATAATGCAAAAACTATACTTATAATGATAAAAAAAGATGCTAAGAAGCAGCCACCAAAATTGCCTCATGAATAATGAATAGCAGGATGGGGTAGGACCTCAGTCAGGGGTAAGAGCCTCAGAGGCATAACATCACATATCTTGCTATTTGTCTAGAATCCAAATGATCAGAAATGGTGCTATCTAGGATTAAATAAGTAATAAGTAAATTCCAAAGCTATATTTGAATGGATATTCATACTTAGTCCAAATTCTCTCCTTTATACCAAGCAATTCAAATTTCTAGAATGCCCTAATTCACATGGTTATTGTTTTTAGGGCAATCTCTGTATTGTCCCTACATGATGTCAAACATGTGCAACATACATTGTGGAGTGTCATGTTTGGGTCCAAAGAACAAATGTCCTGGGGCAATTTGTAAGGTTGGGCAAAAATAAAACCAGCCGGCTTTTTTTTTTTCTAGGTTTTTCAATTTTCCAACTTCAGCAGAAAGTAACCTGAGGATTGTTTAAGACTTAAGAATTTCCTTAAGCTCTTGGGATTCATGCTCAGGTTAAGAGTAGCTGTTGTCGGAAAAAGACTCCTGCTTTTTTTTGAAAGAAATCCATATTTCAGGGAATCCATAGCAGTCCTGAATCTTCCTGGGATATAGGTCTGAGACTCAAGAGCTCAATGAGGACTCCTTCAAACTAGGGTTTCCCTACTGGCCTCTTAGCTTTCACATACTGATTAAATTTTTGGCTGTCACCATTATATTTTCATTTTCAAATACCACTCATGTGGCTGCTTGTTGGCAGGTGAATGAATGAAGTTGTCACAGCCCACTCACACTAGCTGTAGCAGATCACTGTAATTTCCGACAATTGTGCCATAGTCCCCCCTTTTGACTTATAATTGAAACCACATGAGACTGGTATGACAAAATAGTGCAATTAAAATTTTAGTATTTAAGAGAGTATTTTCATCAATACTTTTGTAGGGGTTGAAAGATTTTAAAGCATCTTCGGAAAATTATCTAAATAACTGAAATCTGGTATTTTAATCTAGAAATAACTAATCTCTCTGAAGAAATAGTATCCATTTTGGCCTGCTGTATTTCATCAACACTTTGTTAACAGTTAGTGAAATAACATGATGTAGAAGCAAGGACAGTGATTTTAGGTTTTGGAGTCCTTTCTCAGCTCTGCCAATTACCAGTAGCTCTCCGCCCTTTGACAGTAACTTAAACCTGCTCACCCTCCGTTGTTTAATCTATAAAATGTGAATGATCACTCTTGACACACCTAACAGCCAGATGTTTATAAGGATCAGGCGAGACAATGTACATACATGGAAGATATTTGGAAAAATGTAAAACGCTATTTCAGTCTGTAGTCTACAAACTCCATAGCATTCTCCTTCTTCACTTTTTATTTCCAGCCTGCTTGCCTAAACTGAGTTAAAGAGGAACCAGGATTATGTCTTTGGCAGCCTTTGTGAGTTAGCCTGGGTAGCATCCGCTGCTTTTGCATAAGAACATCTCTCTGCTTACATTACAGGGTTCCCTCTGCTGGGCTCCAAGCAGACCTTGAATCACTAGCGGTAGGGGCTGTAATTCTTTTAAGTAGTATTCTTTTTCCTAAATTCCTTTGTAGTCAACAACAGAATTAGTGCTTGGTAGGACATTCAGTTGGGGCAAATCTCAGAATCAGACAAGATAAAGGGAGTTCCAGTTTTGGCAAACTGATGACAGAGCCATAGAAATGAATGCCCAGGTGTATGCCTCACCATGATGGGCAGACCACAGGGATAAGAGAGTCTCATAATAGGCATAGCTGGTGGAGACCTGACCTCAGGCTCTGAGGTTCAGGAAGACCAGGGTCAGGCCTGAGCCCTGAGCCCTGAAGGAACAAGACAATGACATGAACCCATTTACTGGATCTTAGATACCAGCTAGTAGAAGTATCTAAGACTGAATTTAAAAGATCATCCCAGATGACCTGGACAGGAAGATGGAATAGTTGAGCTGTCAGGATGTAGAAGAGGGGAACTTGCTTGGAGATCAGGAATGTCCCAGACTTTAGGTATAACTAGATGGTGATCATGTGTCCCAACCAAGAAGAATTGTAAGAAATATTGGTGTTGGGGACAGGAGCCAGGTCTGAATGCCATTCTCTTCCATGGAACACATTTTCCTTCCTCTCTTAAAGTCATGCATTGACTTGATAAAATTCATAAAGGGCTGAATTCAGATTCTAAAAATTTTACTTTTTTTTCTCTTCATGGTGCACTTCAAAGTTCTTATTTTTTCTACTAGCATTTCCTGATTTGTAGCCACTAGTTCTGCTATAACTCCAAAGGTCAGTCATTTCTTACTCATTTTTTGCAAACAATTTTAAAAAAAGAGCTCGTTTTGCATTTTTTTTTGTTTCTTTTTCATGTTTCCCTCAACATGATTGTGCAAAATTTCCATACTTCCAGATAACACTCTAGCAGCACCTTTAGAAACTTCATTGCTATAGTCTCACTGCCTAAATCCACACTCTCCAGTTTCTACCAGGTGTCACAAAATTCCCACCTCACAACTTTCATTTTGCAGCTTTTGACATTGTAAATGCTGAAACTACAAAAGCTGTGAGGTAACCATTTTGTGAAGGTACCCAATTGTTATACAAGTCTATTTTAATGAATAACATTGTAATGTGTTTGTACCCTGTAAGACAATTCTGTGCTCTGAAAAGGGCTCATGGTAGCTAGCAGTTTTTGCTACACTGTTCACGCATATTGGATAAGAGATGCTTCCTCCAGCAAAGCGTGGAGACAATGGACATGGTTTAAATTTAGACGATAAATTAATTTTTCACTCTGAATAAGCTTTCACATATAAATATAAAATACATGTATATAAATATGACATATATGTAAATATAAAAGGAATTATATGGAAACTTCTAAGTTATATTTGGAGGTCTGTCCATCTTTAGCCAACCCCACAATAACTTTTGGCCAACCTTTGGCTATGAAAAATTGATGCACACAACACAGTGCCTTTGGGTTTCCAGCAGAAAATTAAATTATCGCACTTACTAAGAGAGAGGAGGAGATTGATCTTTGAAAAGCCATTTCAACAAGCATAGACAACATAAAAAGAAATTCTGTTAACCCAAAACCTCCTGAAGCAGCTATTTAATTTAACTTTGGGGAGGGCAGGTATATGTCTTTCTTGAAAACACATGTGACAACATAGGTTTCACACACATTTTCTAGAGACAGACAAAGGAAGCAAGGATAAGGGCAGAGTAACACGGATAATATGGAGAGAGGACAGGCTCAATCAGACACACTCTGGGATTATACCATACAACTGTCTTCTGTGTCTATGGATGGCACAGCTCTACAGATATGCACGTGGGGCACTTTTCTCTGAGGGCAAACAGAGGACTCTGGATGCAAAATTCTGGAGTACTGTAACCTTACCTTGATGGTAGCCAAGACCACCTCCATTACAGCACACTGTCTTGGGGTCAGACCCTTGGCATCCTCCCGAATCATGTGCTCCTAGAAAACAGGTTAACAGTTACTTATAAATTAACCAGTTCATTCATTTAACAACTGTTTTCAAGCAGAATCTGCATAATCCTCACATGGACACATTTGAGATGATGATTCTGTCATATATTCAATAAATATCCCCTTTTCCAAAAGAAGAAATGCTGGACTTTGATTCATATGTGGCTTTACTTTTCACTTGCAAGTTAATGTTAGGGAAAAAAGAGAGAAACCTGGAAATATGTGTCAAAGCTTTTTCACCTTATGTTCTGTCACTTTGAGGAAGATCAATCATGACAGGGATTTAGGAGGTGAATTTTAGCCTCTTTCAATTATTATGATAAAGTCTACTTTAGGTATAATGCCCCCAATTTATTCTCTTTCTTGATCCCCTTAATGCTTAGTCATTACTAAGAAAAGCCCCCAAGAGTTAACTGAATTTGGCTCTGCAGATTTTCAATATTTTAGAGCCAATTTGCATATTTACAGTGGATTTTCCTCATTGTTCACTATGGACTGTCTCAAGCCATCGTTCAAAACTTCTTTAGGGAAATGATGGTAGAAAGTTGAAGACAACCATAATGGAAAAGAAATTTAAGAGAAAATTTAAAAAATTCCTGACCCCCCAAATTGACAGTCTCCCCAGAGGTGCCATTATTCTAGTCAATAACATTCAACAGATATTTATTCAGTGCTTATTATACGCCTGTGCTATCCTAGGTAATTGTGATATATTGTTCAGTAAAAGAAAGACTTTTGTCCTCCTGAAGTTTAACTTCTAACTAATATAGTTGCCTTTATGTGAATTAGAGGAAAGCCCATATGGATGGACACAGCTCTGAGAATGCATGGCTTGACTAATGGATTAATCAGTGCCTTTCCTTGGTAATAACAGGTGTCTCTTTTTCTACAGGGTGCAGCTCTACATCAACACATACAGCTTGGTAGGTGGAGCATGGGCTCTAATTCAGTGGTCATTAAGTCCCTTAGTCAGGCACTTTTGTGTAATGCTCAGATGGTGCAATCCCCAGTGGCTCACCCTATTCTAGCCCTTTTCTTACTCTATTATTTGGTAGATGCCATGACTTTCTGAAGATAATCTTGATCTATGTCTTACTCAAGTTTGCAGTCTTTCAGTACCTATCTTGGCAACTATAACCTGCTAAGAACTCAGTATATTTTTGGTAAATAATTATATTTCTTTCAAGTACAATGTTGTAGGGTTCCGTACACTTGAATGAAATCATACTCCTTTGAAGATTTTTGAAAAAATGGTATACAATGCTCCATGGATTCATGACATCTTACTACATCTTTGTCTGATACAGGATTTTTAACACAAACATATGTGCCCATTTAATATTTTAAAAATAGGAATATTAACTACCCATTAAGACTCAAACAGTAATGGGAAATGTTTACGAAATTATAGGTGGAAATGTTTTAGGGTAAGTAAATATAAATCTGTCTGGCTTCAACTCTGTGTTATAGAAAAACATAATTTTTGCAAGAAATAATTTTGAGATTTAAAAATGGCTCATTAAAATAAGGGAGTCTCTAAAAGAGGCTGGCAAAGAGTTACTGCTGGCTTGCAATAAATTTACAGTCTCTGATGTATTAATTGGTTTTGATATTGTATCATCTGTCCAACTTTTTTTTTCAAAATTATGCCAAATAAATCTGATCCCATTAAATAGTAGTAAGTTGTGCATACATAATATGTCTACATTATGAAGTTCCAGAGCATGAAGTAATGTGTCAAATGGCTGAATAAACACTTCTTTAATGGGTTAATCCTAAATCATAGTCAAATGCAGATAAACAATTTCCCTCATTGTTCTATTTTCCTTGACTCTGTGTTCTTTTGAGTTAGTTAATTGTTAATATTTCCATATAGGATTTCTGAATTTATCCAAATCTTCTTTCAAACTAATATATAAATACTGCAAAATATTGCTTAAAATGAGAATAAAAATGGAAGTGACATTTTAGTAAAATAAGGGAAAATGGCTTTGTAAAATTTGAAGTTCTTTATTATGGCCAGAGTTTTAATTTTGCATAATATTGTAGGGGCCTTATTGTTCTGTAATTTGAATAATAATAACCCTTTTAGGACATTTTACTAATAATTTTTTAGTTTATTACAGTCTTCAAAAAGTTTGGAAGTTGCAAAGGGACCTAAGGTGTTATGTTTTGTATGAACTCTGATTTTTCCCATCTAGCATATATATGCCGTCTGGGGAGCTATCTCTATCCCACTCAGAGTTCTTAAGATTCAGGCAGAGCTGACTGCACCCCCTTGCTAGAGGTTGCTATGTGAGTTAAGCCTGTGTCACAATGGTTGGCTTTGGAGTGGCGATAACACTATCAGAGACCAGGAAGTGCTGGTGGGATTTGTTGGGATTCCTCACGTCAAGTTGGGTGTTCTTTTCTACAACATGCAAGTTCAAAGGATGTTAGATAAAGAGCAGAGACAACCGTCTTACAAATAGGAAGGTAGATTTGTTACAGCCATAGATCACATAAGGAAAGAACAGAGTTGAGAGATACGAACTGGGTTCCATAACATTCTCTGAGTTCCTAATCAAGCAGTGATGGAAAGCAGTTATAAAATTTCATATAGCAATAAATTCCTTCCTTGCTTATGTTAGTCTGGCTTTCCATCACTTGGAACTGAAAACAGTTCTGGCTGATAAAACTTCCAACTCAGGAAACTGAAGCTGTGGGAGATGGAGTGTGTTTCCTAACATCACACAGATGCTAGAAGCATGTTCTTTTCTTTATAATGAGATATTATGCTGTTTCACCTTCATGGTTTTATATGAGAAATTTCAACCTGTATAAATCCATTTTTCAAAGTAGGGAATATAAATCCCAGGAAGATAATAAGAGGGATAAAGGAAGGGATCAAGATCTAAGATCCAAAGCAATAGTGTGGGAGTAACGTCTACCTTTTACGCTTCCTCCAAACCCTCAACATAACTGAATACCTGTGAGAAGCAATTTTAGGTGAGGTCTTTAAATGGATTATTGGCTTCTAATTTGTTTTTCTGAGCAAGAGAATAATATAGGGTACTGCAATTATAGGACACCTATTTTGTCTCAGTAAGTAATGATGCAGTCAAATGGATTATTCTTCCCCTGTGTTCTACCCACAAAACAACCCCAGCGAGCCCTAATTCTGAGCTGCCAGGCTCTGTGAGTTACCATGCAGAGATAATGTATGCATTATCTCACTGATCCTCACAACAATACTATAAACCAAGTGTTAAAATGTTCTGCACTTTATAAATGCCAGATCTGAAGGTTAAAAATTTTTAAATACTTTGGCCAATGTCACACAGTTGGAAGCAACTGAGGTAGAATTTAAACTAAGGTGGTCTGTGTCTGGAACTATATTCTAAGATAAAGAAATGGAACTAAAACAACACATATTTCTACTATAGGCACAATGGCCTGTATGTCATCCACTGAAGAATGAATGGATGAAGAAAATGTGGTAATCTTATTTGGCCCTTAAGAAGAAGGAAATCTACCCATCTCCGACAAAATGGAAGAACCTGGAGGGCATTATTCTAAGTGAAAAAGTCAAAGAAGCACAATATATATTTTAACCAGTCAAGTTCCTATTCTAGAAGGACAGAAGCTGATGCTTCCTACACAACTGCACAGTCCTGTGAATCTCAGCAATGATAAAGGGTAGGGTTATTTAGTCCACAAATCCGCATTTATAATGTGCTTGAATATATTGACAAATTCAAGGTCTGCTTTGATGAGTTTCATTTGCCCACACTAGCTTTCTCACCTTTAAGATTTTTCTAGACTTTACTAGATTTCTATGAAGCACTCCATTTTGCCTTTATTCATACAAAGCCTGTTTCATATATGAAAGGAAATGTTATTTAATTTACTCCAAAAGCAGTAATGCTGAAAGCTATCACACAGAGTCAGAATTTCCCAGTTGCCCTACCAATTGGAAAATATTAGAAATATGTGGGGAAAACCTGTAAAATTCAGTCCCTAAATTTTGACCTGATGCATCCTTAAAGCAGACTGTTACCACAGACATACATCTTAGTCCTGCCTGCTAGATACCATCACTAGTAGAAGGATAGTTTCTTGTAGACGTGTGGTTAGCTCATTATGTTTCACAGACAACCAATAACCCCTTTATTCTTATTACCTTCAGTTTGGATAATTGTCCAAGATCTCTAGCTGCGATGAAAATCATCTGAGGTCCCTAGAGACACACATAGAAAAGGAGAGAGAATACTCAGTCTTAAGATCCTCAGTAAGAGTAAAAATATAGTCAGTAGAAAATTTGCTTTATTTCCCTTCTTATATTTATGACTTTTATGCCTTACACACTTAATTGGTCTGTTTTACAGATTGGGTCAAAGCTATCTGGTACTGCTGGCAATATAATTGTCCTTATAGGTGTCCCCCTCCTGAGAGTTTTAAGTCAGAGTTAATGCATGGGTTACTACTAATATAGCCAGTTTAATGTAGCATATGGATTAAATCAATGATCTTTAACATTTATTTATTTATTTGTCAGAGAGAAAGAGAGAGAGTATGCACAAGCAGGGGGCAGAGGGAGAAGCAAGGAGCCCGATGCTGGACTCGATCCCAGGACCCTGGGATCATGACCTGAGCCGAAGGCAGACGCTTAACCGACTGAGCCACCCAGGCGTCCCAATGTTTATTTATAGTGGCAGCTCCCTTACTCTACTTGGCCCCCAAATAAATCTAGGCAAACTTTCAAGATACAGAGCTGAGGCAGGCAGCTGCTGCTCAAATGCCATCCAGTCTATCACAGACCTGCCTTCTTAACTCTCCCCTCAGCCAGAGGCTCTTCCTAGAACTCCGAGGCCTGGGAAGAGTTTGTAAAACAGACAAATAAACCATCCATAGCACCACTAGAATGAAAAGCTAGAGGCATGTCGGTAAAAGTGACAAGAGAGAACTAAATTTGGTACTAAGTTCATTATATTCTAGAATATTTTCTCAGGATGGAAAATCAACTATTCTGGGATAATATTCTTCATTTTTCAGTGGGTCCTGTGAATTTATTAGGAAATGAAGGACTACAAAGTTGATGAGAACAGCAACCACATCTAATTTTGCTCCTGTTTTTATCCCCGCCATGGTGCCAGCACATACCAGAAACTCAAAGAACATATACTGAATGAATGAATGAATGTCAGATATTGCTTCATACTTTGAGAACTCAATGCTAGACAAAATTGAGGTGATGGTAAGCTTTCCTAGGGGATACCTTACAGAAAAAATGATATGTCATATATAGTTTCTCCTATAGGATGATGTATTTTTGAAAAACCTCATTCTAGAAGCGGGGGAAATTGGAGGGGTAGATGAACCATGAGAGACGATGGACTCTGAAAAACAAACAGGGTTCTAGAGGGGAGGGGGGTGGGAGGATGGGTTAGCCTGGTGGTGGGTATTGAGGAGGGCACATTCTGCATGGAGCACTGGGTGTTATGCACAAACCATGAATCATGGAACACTTCATCTAAAACTAATGATGTAATGTATGGGGATTAACATAAGAATAAAAAAAAAAAAGAAAAACCTCATTCTATAAAGGGCTCATGGGGAAATTAGCAGTGGGTGGCATAGTCAAAGCTCATGCAATTTTATTACCAACGGACGATCAAAAACAGTAAGTGCTACTTTGGGATATACCTCGTATGGCACAGTGAGGAGCTCAGTGAGGCCGATGGCTGCCACAGGGGGTATTAAAAATGCAGAATAAAAAATAACCCAAACAACAACAAAACAGTAGAGTACAAATGTGGGCTGGGGCAATACCCATACAAGTGGAACTCTCAGCACAGGGAGGGTAGCCTGTCATGTGTGAGAGCCATTCACGCTTCATCTGTTTGGATAGAAGAACCATGTACCAGTGTGCCTTCCACCCCACGTAGTAGCCAAGCTGCGTGTTCTTTGCTTTTATGCTGAATTTATAGGTCTTCTATTATATTTCAGAGCCTCCCACCTAGGAAAATTTATACATAAACCAACTCAACTTCCAGATTATACTGACATCATTCCCCTGTTTACCAATTACATGACAGCTAACTGGGGTTATAGAAATGCATTATGTATTGTAGCAGAATCAAGCGTGCATGTATGTTTATATATGTAATTTGGCTTTCCATATGTATATAGGCTATAAAAGATTTTATCACTTGCTGGCAGGAAATCAAGAAAAACATGAATCTTTGCATCGTTGAACACTTTATATATAATTTCATTAAATATGGACTGAGTGTGCATGATTAATGATGCCAGAACATTTGAGTTTGCGTTTATAATTACTCATTATTTGCATCAACTTGTCTTCCTCAGTCACAGAAAAAAATAGTTGCTCCATAACAGGTGCATGCTAGGGCTATTTCTTTTTTTGTTTGACTCAGGATATGTGAACTGAGATACCTGGTACTGTGTATCCACTTGACCACTGTCTAACTTTGCTGCCAAATTATCTTTCTGGTTCCTTTTTATTTCACTATGTAGGATACAATCATGTTCTTTGAATTCACTAAAAGGTGTCTCCTCTATTAACCTCCAAGTGGAAAGGTAATAGATGAAAGTAAAATGGAAAGGAGAAAAATATTCCATATAGCAGTGTTGGATTTATCTTCTTAAACTATAATGTTTTAGGAAAAAAACAGAGTGGGGGTGTTCTATCCTAAATTTATTTCCCTGGTGTTTCACAGTAAAATTAAATTTAAAAATTATGTGTATAGCCCAGATAATGCTGTAAATTAAACTTTCATATTTTTTTTTCAAAAAGTGAAGTTTGCCTGCTACTGACACTATTTAAAATTGATTTGTATAGGCAAGTGTCATTTGAATGATCACTGTTTAGTTACTGTTTACCGAAGACTTTTTCCCAAAATGGATTTAATCATTATCTTAGCTGGATGGAAACCATTCACTTAAAGTACAATTAGATGGGTTACTAAAGGTATAATCAAGGGAGAGAGGAATAGGATGAAACAGGAGGATCCTGAGCTCACTTCATTCCATGGACACACCAAGGAAACAACTACATCTACATAACTAACTCTGTAAACAACCTGAAGACTGGCAGAACAGATCTTCCATAGCTAGTTGAAGAGAGAAGTCCCTATTGAAAAGGGTAGGAGGGGCAGAGACGCAATCAGGAACCAAACACCTGGCATGATTCACTACAAATAGGAGAGACATCACAGGTCAGAGAAGTGAGGAGATCAAACCCCACACTGGGCACCCCTGGCCCTGGGGCCCCACGCTGGCAAGAGAAGTCCCCATAACATCTGGCTTTGAAAATTAGCAAGGCTTAACTCTGGGAGCACTGGAGGGTAATAGGAAACCAAGTCCTTGCTCTTACAGAGGCAGCAGTTTGGAAAGTGCCATGAAGATTGATTGGCTAATTTTAGGTTATATACCAGAGGATCAGTGATCTGCAGGAGATTTCTCTAGAAACAAAAGTGGCAGGTGCAATTTTTCTTGCCCTCCCCAGCCTGAATAGCCAGACACTTAGGGGAATCAATGTTAACACTCTCTATCTACCTTGTAGCAATGCATGTCCCGGCCCAGTGTCCCTCTAGACTGGCTCTTGCCCTCGGAATGGGAGATAACCCCACACACCAGCATGTCCATAGTTCCTGCAGCTGGACCTCTAAATGGCTGTACAAGGAGCTGTCAGAGTCCAATAGTAGACAGCCAGGATGAATGCTGGCTCCACCCAACAGTGAGCTCACAGCAGTCACAGCTCTGCCACAACAGAAGGGTGCACACAGCCCACATAGGGCACAACCCTGGAGCACCTGGCTCTAGTGACCAGAAGAGACTATGCTACAGGGGACCACAGGACCTCTTCTATACAAGGCCACTACTGTCAAGACCAGGAAATGGAGTTGACCTACTTAATACATAAAAACACAAAGTTAGACAAAATGAGGAGACAGAAAAATATGTCCCAAATGAAGAATAAGACAAAATAACAGAAAAAGAGCTAAACTAAACACAATTATTTAATGTGCCTAATAAAGTGTTCAAAGTAATGGTCATAAAGATTCTCACCATATTTGAGAAAAGAATGGATGAACTCAATGAGGATTTCAAAAAGGAAATAGAAAATATAAAGAACAAGTCAGCACTGAAGAATACAATAACTGAGATTAAAAATATACTAGAAGAATGGATTAGCAATCTGGAAGACAAGGTCACAGAAAGCATCCAAACTGAACAGCATAAAGAAAACCTGAGAATAACACCAACAAGAGTAATGTGTGTAAGCCTGATAAATCACAGACCTGTACCCCTGAAACAAACATTATATGTTAATAAAAAAAAAAAGAGTAATAACATGTGAATTTTAAGCATCCCAGAGAGGGAAGGGGGTTCAAAAATTTCCTAATCTGGGGAAGACAACAGACATCCAGGTCCAGGAAGCACAGAAAGCCCCTACCTAACAAGATGAAACCAAGGAAGTACACAACAAGACACACAATAATTAAAATGGCAAAATGTAATGATAAGGAGAGAATCTTAAAGGCATTATGAGAAAAGAAAACAGTTACATACAAAAGAAACACTGTAAGGCTATCAGCTGAATTTTCAACAGAAACTGCAGGCCAGAGTGCTGAAAGGAAAAAATCTACAATGAAAAATATTCTACCTGATAAGGTTATCATTCAGAATGAAAAAGAGATAGTTTCCCAGCAGACAAAAATTAAAGGAGTTTATCACCACAAAACCAGCCTTACAAGAAATGTTGAAGGTTTGAAGAAATGTTAAATTATTTAAGTGGAAATAAAAGGCATAAGTAGAAGAAAATTATGAAAGGAAAAAATTTCACAGGTAAAAGCAAAACTATAGTAAAGGTAGTAGATTAATCACCTATAAAACCAGTATGGAGGTTAAAACATAAGAATAGCAAAATCAATTATATCTACCAAAATAGGTCAAGGGATACACAAAATAAAAAGATTTAAAATATGATATCATTAACAAAAATATGGAGGTGGGAGTAAAAGTTTAATGCTTTTAGAATGTGTTCAAACTTGAGTGATCACCAACTTAACATTTGCGCTGTCTATATATATATATGAACCCAATGGTAACCACACATTAAAACCTATAAGATATACATAAAAAAAAAGAAATTCAAGCATAACACTAACGAAAGCCATTGAACCACAGAGAGCAAAAAAAGAAAGGAACAAAGAAGAACTACAAAAACAACCAGAAAACAACAAACTGGCAGTAAATACATACCTATCAATAAGTACTTTAAAAGTAAATGGACTAAATGCTCCAATCAAATGATACAAGATGACTCAATGGATTAAAAAATTAAAAAAGAACCCATCTATATGCCGCCTGCAAGAAACTCACTTCAGATCTAAAGACACAAAGACTGAAAGAGAAGGGATGGAAAAGATATTCTATGCAATTGGAAGCAAAAAGAAAGCTAGAGTAGCAATACTTATATCAGATGGAATGGACTTTTAAACAAAGACTATACAGCAAGGGTCAAAGGAGGGCATTACATAAAGACAAAAGGATCAATCCAACAAAGGATATAACACTTGTAAATATCCATGCACCCAACACAGGAGCATGGAAATACAGAAAGCAAACATTAACAGTCATGAAATTAACAGTAATGCAATAATAGAAGGGGACTTCAAGAGCCCACTTACATCAATAAATAAATCATCCAGACAGCAAATCAAAGGACAGAGGGGCTTTGAAGAACCTATTAGACCAAATGAATTTAACAGATATATGCCGAACATTCCATCTCAAAACAGCAGATTACACTTTTTTTTTTTAAGTGCACATGGAATATTTTCCAGGACAGATAGATCACATGGTAGGGCACAAAACAAGTTTCAATAAATTTAAGATTGATATCATTATTAAGTATCTTTTCAAACCAAAATAGTATGAAACTAGAAATTAATTACAATTGACAAAAATGGAAAAAAAAAAACCATGAATGCTAAAAACATGCTACTTAACAACCAATTTGTCAACAGAGAAATCAAAGAGGAAGTAAAACAATACATGGGAACAAATGAAAATGGAAATATAACAGTCCAAAATTTTTGAGATATAAGAATAGTAGTTCTAAGTTTATAGCAATATAAGACTACATCAAGAAACAAAGATAATCTCAAGTAAACGATCTAACATTATACCTGAAGGAACTAGAAAAAGAACAAAGCCCAAAGTTAAGTAGGAATGAAATAATAAATATCAGAGTAGAAATAAATGAAATAGACTAAAAATTAGAAATAATCATTAAAACCAAGATCTAATTCATTAGAAGGATAAACAAAATTGATAACATTTTTAGCCAGACTCATCAAGAGAGGGCTCAAATAAAATCAGAAATGAAGGAAGAGACATAACAAACACTATGGAAATATAAAGGATTATGAGAATACTGTGAAAAAGTACATGCCCACAAATTGAACAACCTAGAAAAAAATGGATAAATTCCTAGAAACATCCAATCTTCCAAAACTGAGTCAGGAGGAAATAGAAAATTTGAACAGACTAATTACTAGTAATGAAATTGAATCAGTAATCAAAAAACTCCCAACAATCAAAAGTCCAGGATTAGATGTCTTTACAGATGAATTCAACAAACATTTAAAGAAGAGTTAATACTTATTCTTCTCAAAGTATTCCAAAAAATAGAAGAGGAAAGAAAACTTCCAAATCCATTCTATGAAGCCAGCATTACCCTGACACCAAAACCAGATAAAGACACTCCAAAAAAAAAAAAAAAAGAGAGAGAACCATAAGCCAATATCCCTGACAAACATGGATGTAAAAATCCTCAGCTAAATGTTAGCAAACTGAATTCAACAATACATTAGAAAATCACCACAATCAGGGGTGCCTGGTTGACTCAGTTGGTTAAATGTTGGACTCTTGGTTTTGGCTCAGGTCATGAGATCAAGCCCCACAACAGGCTCCACGCTCACTGGAGAGTCTGCTTGAGATTCTCTCCCTCTCTCTCTCAAATAAATAAATAATCTTTTTAAAAAATCACCAAAATCAAGTGGGGTTTATTCCAGAGATCCAAGGAAGTGTTTAACATTTGCAAATCAATCGATTGATACATCTCATTAACGGGGAAGGATAAAAACCATGTAGTCATCTCAATAGATAGAGAAAAAGCATTCGACAAAATACAACATAATAAAGGCCATATATGAAAAACCCACAGCTAACAGCATTCTCAGTGGGGAAAAAATAAAAGCTTTTCCTTTATGATCAGGAACAAGATGAGAATTTCTATTCTCACCACTTTTATTCAATACAGCACTGGAAGACCTGGCTTCACAACTGGATAAGAAAAAGAAAGAAAAGACACCCAAATTGGTGAGGAAGAAGTACAACTGTCACTTTTTTGCAGATGACATGATACTATATATGGAAAAACCTAAGGACTCCACCAAAAAACTATTAGAACTGATAAATGAATGCAGTAAAGTTACAGAATACAAAATTAATATGCAGAAATCTGTTACATTTCTATACACTAATAATGAAGTAGCAAAAAGAGAAATCAAGAAAACAATTCCATTTACAATTGCACCAAAGGAATAGAATACCTAGGAATAAATTTAACCAAAGAGGTGAAAGACTTACATTCTGAAGATGGCATAAACAAATGAAAAAATACACCATGCTCATGGATTTGAACAACTAATATCATTAAAATGTCCGTACTACCCAAGGAAGTCTATAGATTCAATGAAATCCCTATCAAAATACTAATAGCATTTTTCACAAAACTAGAACAAATAATCCCGAAATTTGTATGGAAGACTCGAATGGTCAAAGCAATCTTGAGAAAGAAAAAGTTTGAGGTATCACAATCCCAGATTTTAAGATATACTACCAAGTCATAGTAATTAAAACAGTATAGCACTGGCATAAAAACAGACACACAGATAAACAGAACAGAATGGCAATACCAGAAATAAATCCATGCTTATATGGTCAATTAATTTACATCCAAAGAGGCAAGAGTGTACAATGGGGAAAAGACAGTCTCTTCAATAAATGGTGTTGGGAAAACTGGACAGCTACATGCAAAGGAATAAAATTGGGCCACTTTCTTACACCATAAACAAAAATAAATTCAAAATGGATTAAAGACAGAAATGTAAGACCTGCATCCATAAAACTCCTAAAAGAGAATAGGCAGTAATCTCTTCGGTATTGGCCTTAGCAACATATTTACAGATCTTTCTCTTTAGGCAAGGGGGACAACAAAAATAAACTACTGGGACTATACTATAATAAAATGCTTTGAACACCAATGCAAATCAACAAAATGCAAAGGCAACCTACTGAATGGGAGAAGCTATTTGCAAATGATATATCTGTTAAGGGGGTAATACCCAAAACATATGAAGAACTTACACAGCTTAACACCAAACAACCTCAAAACAACAAAATAACCCCATATAACCTGATTAAAAAATGGTCAGCATGTACTGAATGGATCACTGGGTGTTATATGCAAACAATGAATCATGGAACACTGCATCAAAAACTAATGATGTACTGTATGGTGATTAGCATAATAAAATAAAATTAAATTTAAAAAAATGGTCAGAGGAATTGAATAGACATTTTTCCAAAGAAGACCTACAGATGGCCAAGAGACACATGAAAAGATGTTCTACATCACTAATCATCAGGGAAATGCAAATTACAACCAGAATGAAATATCACCTCACTCCAGTCACGATGACTAGAATCAAAAAGACAAGAAATAAGAAGTATTGGTGAGGATGTGGAGAAAAGGGAATCATCATGCACTTGATTTTCCTTGGTAGGAATGTAAATTGGTGGAACCGCTGTGGAAAACAGTACGGCATTTCCTCAAAAAATTAAAAATAGATATACCATATGATTCAGTAGTTTTACTGCTGAGTATTTACCCAAAGAATATGAAAGCACTAATTCAAGAAGATATATGCACCTCTATATTTATTGCAGCATTATTTACAATAGCCAAGATATGGAAGCAGCCTGTGTCCACCAATAGATGAATGGATAAAGAAGATGGGGTGTGTGTGTGTGTGTGTGTGTGTGTATACATACACATAATGGGATATTATTCAGTCATAAAAAGAATGAGATCTTGCCATTTGTGACAACATGAATGGACCTTCTGGGTATTATGCCCAGTGAAATAAGTCAGACAGAAAAGGACAAATACCATATGATTTCACTTATACCTGGAATCTAAAAACCAACAAAGTGGTGTTTGCCAGAGAGGAGGTGGGTGGGAGAATGGGCAAAATATGTGAAGGGGATGAAGAGGTACAAACTTCCAGTTATGAAATAAATAAATCATGGAGATGAAAAGTACAGCACAGGAAACCATCAATAATATTTTAATAACCTATTTATATGTTAGTAGATGGTGACTACATTTATTGTGGTGAGCATTAAATAAAGTATAGAATTGTCAAATCACTGTTGTTCACCTGAAACTAACATTGTATGTCAACTACACTTCAAAAATAAAAAAATTAAAATTAAAACAAAAAGTTTAATCAAATCTTCATTTTAAATACTTACTGTTTGATCTGTCAGAGGAGGGAGAACAATTTGTTTTTCTATTCTGTTAAGAACTAGCTTCCATAACTCCTTCAAAACTCGCTTTAGGACTGTTTTCTCACAGATTTTTGCTGAGAGACTTAATCTGAAATAAAATAAGACATATAATCACTTACAAGCCCATATCAGGGTATCAGCTTATTTAATTGATCAGAAATTATTTTTCAATACTGAGATTTAAATATATGAATAGGCCTTTATAATTTTCAAATGCTAAATTTCATTTATTGAACAAAATACATAATATTAAAGATATGTTTCAACACATATTTGACAATTTGCTATTTGGTAGAAAATGTATTCAGGGTATCTCTCGCCTTAAATTGTTTCCTAAATTGATATCAAGGCCCCCAAAGTATGTGATTTTCATCCACATTCCTAACTTGTATTTACTACACATCCCATATTCATGATGCAGGCCAAACACCAAAGAAACACACTTTTATCATTACCTGGCACTGCTCCAACATAAAAAAGATGCATATAATTTTACTCAAGAGCCAAAATTTACCAGCTTTATTTTTCAGTTTTATTGATAAACAATTAACATATAACATTGTGTAAGTTTAGGTGTATAACGTAATGATTTGATATGCATATATATTGCAAAATGATTACCACAGTAAGTTAACATCCACTACCTCAGACAGTTAACAGTTCTTGTAAGATCTATTCTACCCTCTGGAATTTTAAAATATACTATAAAATATTGTTAATATAGTCACCATGCTATACATTACATTCCTAGGACTTACTTATCTTGTAACTGGAAGTTTGTACCTTTTGACCACTTTTACCCATTCTCCCCATCCCCCTTCAACCTCTGGCAACTACCAATCTGTTTGTTCTGTTTCTCTAAGTTCAGGTTTGAAGATAGATACCAAATTTACCAACTTTAATAGATTTAAATTTGTATTTCTTACAAATTCTTCTTAGGGTGAGAATGATGATAACATTGTCTATTTTTATATAATGCCTTCCTTTAAAAACCTCTTCTGCAGATCTTTTTTGTTTATTACTATATCCATTTTATAAATCAAAAACAGTTCTGAGAAGTTAGGGAACTTGTCCAAGGAAGTGAAGTTAGTAAGTGAGGGCTGAAAAATTCTCCGAATCCAGTGTGTCGTCCAATGCCCCCTTGCTGCCCTGGACAAAAAGGTTACTGTATGAAGGCCCAAGAGTCTGTGAACTCAGTGCTGCAATAGACATTTACTGAATGTGCTGTAATAGGACACTGAACTTTTTGAGGTGCCTTTAGTAAAAGCTAATCAAACCTGTTTCACAGAAGGCCTCTGGATAGCCTCATTAACTCCCTATAGTGCTGCCAAGTACTCTGTATGCTTTTGGACTCAGAAATTACAACTTGAATTCTGGTTCTAATAGAGACAGAATTGATTATTTTAAATTTATGTAATTAATCTCTAAAGGCATGTAACACGTGAAAGGCAAAGGGAAAGATTTCCCAAATACACCTTTATGGAGAATTATTTCTCTTAACACTACTATATGCAGATCCCTAGTATATGAAAATGAAGGAGAGCAACTTTGGATGAAAAGGAAAGTCAGCGCCCCTGTGCACAGCTATGGAATGTGTAGTCCCGCTCTTTTGGAGACCACTTTGGAGGGCAGAGCCACGATATGGACGTAGGGTAGCAACCCACAGACGTATCATGGCTGCAAGACAGGACCTAACCTCAGAGACATTCCTAGGGTAATTTGAGACAAAACAAATCTGCCACTTTTGTAGCGGACGTGTCCTTTCCGTTTTCAAAAGGTCTGAGTTGAAGAATTGACCTTGTTTTTATGGTCCGCTCACATACTTGGCATGCCAACTAACTCAGCTGTGCCTGGAAATGAATGAATAGGTATAAAATCCTTGACATGTTTGCAACTCTGCATGGGATTTTTGCCAGATGGAAAAAGAGTTTACAGTTTGTTTTATAGAGTGGGGAGGTCTTGGTGAAGAAACTGAGACACAAGGAAATAAGATGTTTTATTTAGAGAGCCTATACATTTGTAACATAACACGATTTCTTTTTTTTTTTCAATTTTTTTTATTCTTATGTTAATCCCCTATATTACATTATTAGTTTTAGATGTAGTGTTCCATGATTCATTGTTTGTGCATAACACCCAGTGCTCCATGCAGAATGTACCCTCCTCAATACCCATCACCAGGCTAACCCATCCTCCCACCCACCTCCCCTCTAGAACCCTCAGCTTGTTTTTCAGAGTCCATCGTCTCTCATGGTTTGTCTCCCCCTCCGATTTCCCCCCTTCATTCTTCCCCTCCTGCTACCTTCTTCTTCTTCTTCTTTTTTTTCTTAACATATATTGCATTATTTGTTCATAACACGATTTCTAAGGGGATTTTTCTCAAAGCTACCTTGAAGACTCCCAGCCCTCTATTACTCATTTTAAATACATGGCATTTGAAAATTGTCTGGTTAATTGGTCTGTGGTCAACCAACCTAGATAACTCCGTTTCCAAAATATAGGCTTTTCAGCTTGCCTTACACAGTTGGTTAACTCTGACAAATTCCTGTTTGTTCATTTAAAATGGACAATAGAGGGCTGGGAGTCTTCAAGGTAGCTGTCATACAGTTGATCAGATTTTCATGAAAACCATATCCAGCTGTTCAATCCCCACCTCCCAGAATGTCTGTCCCTCATTTCTATACCTCTCAGTCCTATCCACCTGGAAAGATCTAACCTAAATGGAATATCTGATGGTCTGAACAAGGAATTAATAACTTAATACCTTATTGTGTTTATTGGTGTACCTTATTTTTCCTTTTTGCCTCCCTGAGAACAGAATTAATACCTGACTTTTAATGGCTTTATGGTTACACATTTTTTTATTAACCCTGAGAATTTCTGCAACTCTTCATGCCTCATGTCTCTTTCTAAAAATTTTAAATCTTTCACAAATTTTTAAAGCTCATAGATTTTTTTGTATCATTATATACTGTCCCTTTCTACTAAGAATTAGAAAAAATTATACAGATGGTATAATGATGTATAATTATAAGTAGAAAATTAATAGAAATAAAATAAAAATAGAAATTAAAATAATTTAAATATGCTGAAAAAGGCGTCCACTGACTTTATGTATTTGCCCCATTTCAAAGATGGTGAAATGGATTCAAGGTCTCTCAACTAGTAGTTGACAGTATTAGGATAACTTAGAACTTTCTGTATGTTCTACAATGTTTGGCTACAGTATATACAAAAATAAAGTTTTGCTAATGATAAATGACATGTCTCCAAACTGCTGGCTGGAGGTCAAAAACCAGAAGGCATTCTTCCAGTAGGAGTTTTAAGAGAATCGGGACTGCTTTGTCCTGCTCTCCATTCACTATCACACTCATGACAAAATGGTGGTGTTTATGTGATTCGATTCCATACTGGCCAGAGAAAAGAGCCATCTAATATGATAAAAACATCAAGGGGTTGTGTAGGAAATTAGATGGTAAAAGTCTACAATAAGAAACTAAAGAAGATGGGCGCCTGGGTGGCTCAGTTGGTTAAGTGACTGCCTTCGGCTCAGGTCATGATCCTGGAGTCCCGGGATCGAGTCCCGCATCGGGCTCCCTGCTCGGCAGGGGGTCTGCTTCTCCCTCCTCCCTCTCATGCTCTCTGTCTCTCATTCTCTCTCTCTCAAATAAATAAATAAAATCTTTAGTTTCTTTCTTTCTTTTTTTTTTTAAAGAAGAAATGAAGAAGGCTTTCTGACTTTCTTCCTTTTCTTCTACATCACTTGCCTACCTCCCTCCTGCTAAGCTATCTCCTAGATATTTCCTCATAAAGGACAGAAAATAAGACCTAATTTGTCTACCAAATACTAAAGTTAAAGTTATAAGAACATTAGTCTTGCTTATGCAGTAAGACTACAAGGAAAGGGAAAGGGAATTAAAATGTAAGTTATAGAATAGGTCCTCCCTACTAATTCTTGCTTTGTTGTCTTTATCTTTAAAGAAAGGTATTGTGTCCTTATTTATCTTGGTCCCTTTGGTATTAATTAATTTGCTGCAACAATACTGACTGAGGTGACATATGCAAACTACCAGGTATAACACTGGTCCCTTGGTAGGCTTTCAGAATTATTTTTTACTTTTCTACCTTCAGTTTGGTGCTAGGTATCACTATTTAAGAAATCATGTCTCCGGTTGTTTTACATCAATGGTTCCCAATTGTGGACACATCTTAAAATATAGGTGCCTCGATTCTACTCCAAACTTACAAAATTAGAACTACTAAGAGTAGGGACTTAGCAGAAGCCTTAAAAAAACAAGACTTTTTGGTTAAGAACACTGTCTTAGTTGGTCACAAAGGCCTCCATTCCCACCACTGTGAGACCATCATCACCATGGACTCAGGGATTTTGACTCACTGTGTCATCACTACCGTGGGCCTAGAATAAAGTTTGATAAAGATAGGTGCTCAGTAAATTACTGAAGGTTGAGTCAGGCAGTCTACTTGCCTCTGAGCTGAAGTAATTCTAGTCATATTTGTGCTATTCTCTTCTTCGGGTTTCTGACATGGAATCAGACATTCTGGGCTCAACCCAGACTTTTTTGATGTTTTGATGCAAAACAGTGTCTTATCTGAGGAGCATCAAATCTTAATACTCTTTCCCTTCAGAACACCAAACTCCTTAGTTACCAATATTTATTTCCTCTCCATTTTTCCTTTCCTGCATAAAGTCATTCCTGCTTTTTTCCCATCTGGTAATGAACTACAAGTCTTTTCCTTTTTAATTAATATATTTCTGTAGAAACCTTTTTAAAGCTGTCTTTTTCCTTAAACCCGTATCAATCAAATTTAGGGTAATGGTTAAAGAGACACTAGGTAGAAAACTTACGTTTTGTCCAAGAAGTCCATGAGGGGTCTTAATACAATCTCTGCATCCATTGCCGTGCTGTTCTTATTAGATGCAGTATTTCCATTTGTTCTCATTTGGTTTAATTCAAAACTCATCTGTTTTATACATTCTTCAATGATAAGCTGGAAACTAAAAATAAGAAATATAAATTCTGAAATAAAAGCAAGCAGTTATGACTCTTTTGTCTGTGTCTGTTTAATTCAACTCTGAGGAGTTTGGTCTGTTTCAAATGGTGTGAATTCCCTTGCTCAATAGTCTTCAAACCTCTTGTTCAGCTGCAAAAAATTTTGTTGTGATGAAAGCTTACTTGGGACCCATATATGTAAGGCAGATAAAAGTAACGGTCTTCAGGTTGAATTAATTTGAGTGGGGGTTCATTTGGCTCCATCTCTCCAGGTAACAGCTGAGATGTTCCTTTGAGCATTGTTTGGAAAAATGACTGTTCCTGAAAGACTCTTGGCATGTGGGTACACCTTCTTCACTTGGCATCTGGGACTCCATACCCTCTTGGCTTTCCTCTAATCTCATTGGCTATGCTCCTTTCTCAATTACCTGATCTCTCATAATTGGAGTAGGGTGGCCAGACTTAGCAAATAAAAAGACAGGATACCCAGGTAATTTAAATTTCAGATAGTGAATTATTTTTTAGTACAAGTATGCCCCATGCAATATTTCAGACATATGTATACTAAACATATCCATTGTTTATTGATATTCAAATTTAATTGTGTATATCCTATATTTTAGCTGGCAACTCTACATTGTAATCCTCTATGCTTGATCACTGGATCACTCCATTTCTCCATCAAATAGAGCTTTTTTGGCAGTCGTATCTAGTTTCATGGCTTTCACACCATCAATATACTGGTAATTCCAATACACATCAGCAGACCTGACTTCTAGTGTGAGCTCCATGCCTCCGAAAACTTTCCACTTAGAAGTCTAATGAGTTTCTCTCATACGCAATATCCATTAGCAAATCCTTATAAAGTATCCTAAATATTAGTGTTCTTAGAATTCTCTGAGGATACTCTTATTTCTTGGCCACTATTATGTTCCCTCCTCCATGAAATTTCTCATGGGTCTCTTGACCTCACTTATTTCAGGCATATGCGAAATGTGAGGTCCTTAGAGAAGTCTTTTTGAACACTCAACCTGAAATGACATTTCTATCATTCTCCATTCCCTTGCAGTTTTTTTTCTTAATTGCACTATTATTCTATATAGATAAAAATTATTCTATTATTATTATTATTTTTTAAAGATTTTATTTATTTATTTGACAGAGAGAGAGACAGCGAGAGAGGGAACACAAGCAGGGGGGGTGGGAGAGGGAGAAGCAGGCTTCCCACTGGGCAGAGAGCCCGATGTGGGGCTCGATCCCAGGACCCTGGGATCATGACCCGAGCTGAAGGCAGACGCTTAATGACTGAGCCACCCAGGTGCCCCTTATTATTATTATTATTAACACACTGCATACTCTTTATTTCCTGTTGCCCCAACTAGAATGTAAGTTTCATGAGAGCAGGGAATTTTTTTTTTTTTTTTTTTTAGTGCTATATATTCACACCATGGAACAAGATGCACAAAGAGGTTGCTCAAGAAAAAAATGATGGAATGTATCAAGGACTCTCCTCCTTCCACCCACTTTTATTACCTTACCACTCTAAGAATTTAAATAACTCTGTGAAGAGTAATTGTTCATATTATTTTTCATCCTTTATATCCCTTATGAAAGTAACTGGCACAAAGTAAGACATTTAAATAATGGAGACTCATCATCACCACCATTCCTCTATTTTGTCTGTCACTTTCATGTTTCCAACACATGAAAGAGTAATCATAACAGATATACAGGCAGGCAAGAAAAAAAACATTTAGGAGAATGGGGATAAATGAAAGCTTGGAAAATGGTCCTGTCACTGGAATGGTGATGATTAGAAGAGTCCATCTTAAAAAGTATTGCAATCAAGTCTGTGCCTTTCTTCTTCTTTCTCCACACACAAAGGTTATAGGGTTCATATTATTTGAGAAGTATCCAACTGTACTAATTCCTAAAATTTTATATAGAAGTTTAGGAATTTTCACTATACAGTGCTTCCATTATTAATTAAGTAGAAAGAATATAAATATTTATCAATGCATGCATGCATTCTACAAATATTTAAAAAATACTATGTGCCTCTTTCAGACTCAGGTCCAAAGGAACCCAGATGTCTGAACATTTGGCTTTTATCTGGCTAGACCTGCCTTTGGACTTTTGTCAGGTAGTGGTTATGGAGGAAAGTAGTGGTGGGCATGGTGGAGAAGGTGAGAAAGTTAAGTGATGAAGGTGGTGGTGTGTGTATTTAGTGAGGGTAGAGGTGGTAAATACTTGGGGCAATAGAAAAGAAAGGTACATAATCTTGGAAAATTTGCACTAGTTGATTACCACTGGGTCATCAGTGATCCTGCTGACTATAATAATAATCACCTTCGAAATAGTGACTTTCTTTTGCACTGATTCTCAAATCATTGTATTAGGGTGGAGGACAGACTGAGCAGAAGGTATGACAGTCATGTTACAAAAATGTTTAAACGAGTTCTCCTACAATAGACCCATATGGTGAACTCCCACCAGAAGCCAGCTGTGTGTGAGATCGGGCATATGGAAGAAGGGTTATCAGTGTATCAGAGATAATGACATTTTATCTTAGCATTGATCCAGAGTGAACCAACACCTTCATTTCACCTAAAATATTTTTGTCTCTATTAATTTTTGGTAAATTTGTCCAAAATATTTTTTTCTCTATCCATTTTTTGGTTGGAAAAGTCTTTAGTAATCAGCTTGAATAAAAGTGGTACCGGTTAATGGCGATGGATTTTCTGAGCACTTATGAAGCCAAATACTAACAGGAGAATTCCTAGGAAAAGTTCCTGAATTCTTTACTTAACCCAGCTAGCCACTGGTACCAAAGGCATCATTAAAAGAAATGTAGTAAACCAAAAGCCAAAGCCCACAGTGTAAGCACAAACCGAAGTGGCACAAGTTTTGAAAAATAAAAGAACATCTTTAAGATATCACTGAAATGACATCACTTAGTTTCAGTCACAAGTGGGTTCCCTGAGAGCGTGTCAAGAACCCATGAACCGGGGCGCCTGGGTGGCTCAGTCGTTAAGTGTCTGCCTTCGGCTCAGGTCATGGTCCCAGGGTCCTGGGATCGAGCCCTACATCGGGCTCCCTGCTCGGCGGGAAGCCTGCTTCTCCCTCTCCCACTCCCCCTGCTTGTGGTCCCTCTCTCTGTGTGTCTCTGTCAAATAAATAGAATCTTTAAAAAAAAAAAAAAGAAGAAGAAGAAGAACCCACGAACCCAGGCTTCAGTTGCGTGGTTTGGCTCTGCGCGGGCTCTACTGTGATGTGAAATCATCCTCCCAGCTCCATATACTAGAATCATTTAATTGTGGGTTTTAAGAACACCAGATAAAATAGATTTGGGACAATTAAATACACCCTTAATTTTAAAGCTCTAAAACTGCTAATTAAGACTCTAAAGAGGGGAGATTCAGACTAAAATGACCTAGTTTGACTTCACAGCATGGTCACCCTGATCATTATAGACTTCCCACCCACACCGTGTGTGTGTGTGATGTAGATCTGGTTGGTTGTGTGAGAAATAAATTCATACCAACAGATATATAATAATCATTCTTTTTATAAGGAAAGCATGACATGTGGGTGGTTTATCCCAATAATCCTAGCCCTAATTGCACAAAATATTAAATTCTTTCCTATATTTAAAAAAATAATGAAGCAATAGTACTGAGTAACCAGGAGTTTCAGTATCTAGGTTAAAATAGTTGGCTTCAGATGAACAAAATACTTCCAGTACCCTTCTAAGAGCACTACTCCTTATTTCATAACTGAAGTTTGCTCAAGTTTTTTAAATCATAACTCATATTTCAGCCTTTGTAACCTGAATTCCACCCCCATCAAACAAAACAGAACAAAATAAAATTTTAAAAAAGTATTTATTCATAAGGATGACTTGGCTATTTACAGAAAGTAATTTGAATATACTTTTTTATTTCTCTTCTGATCACTATTCTGTTTAGTCATCTTATTTCCCATGAGGTTCTGAACACCCCTTGCTCTCCCCAACACCTTTTTATTTTCCCTGACTTGGCCAAATAACCTCTATTTTTGCCTTCTCAGCTGAAGGCAACAGTCTTTTGCTAACCACATATTAATTCACGACTCCAATGAAGAGAGGTAAGCCTAAACTGGCTGACCAAAGGCCCCCATCAACTAAGTGTCACTCAAGTAAGTCAGAGCCAATGAGCTCCAACGTCTCTGGGACAATGTCTACAATTCCAACTCCAGGTAAACAGAACCTTCAAATTGCTTATTAATATCTGGGCCAAGTAAGCAGAATCATCCAGGTCAGCTAACAAAACGCAACAGAGGCAGGGCAATCACCTGCGCTCAACACAGCAAGGCTGTCTCTTGCTCAGCACCTGTGAAGGTGGGCTGTATAAAGACGATGGACATACCCCTGATAATAAGGAGAAGGCCAATATGGGATTTTTCTTTACTTTGCATCAATGCTATATTTGAAAAAATTATATGAGGCTTTTAGTGTCTTTTTCTTTTCAATCTTTCTGATATAAAAGTAGCATATCTAATCAATAAATGTTTATTAAGCATGTATCTTTCCAAAACCCAATAATAAGTGATGAGTGGGGTTCAAAGAGATGGCTAGCCTTCACCATTAGAGCAATTTTTATAGTGTCATTTGAGAACTGAACACAATAAGTCAACATTTATTGAACCAATATTTAAAGCAAATTCTGTATGAAGTTAATGAACCTCTTCGAAAATGTGTTTGCTTTTCTATTTTACCATTTTTTATGATAATATAATGGCCTTTTCCTATAGGACCAAAGTGAAATTTATCCAGGATGAATTGTTCTTTCTTTAGAGCCACACTATAGACAGTTAATTTTTTAAAAGTAAGAAAAAAATTTGCCAGTACTCTCCCATAGAGTAATTACATTATGATTCCTAAGCCCTAAAACCTAAAATCCTGACTTAATTAGGTTATGGGGTTGGATTCAGTTGTTTAGAAGTGCAACTACAGTGATATAAATGGCGTAAATGCAGCTCAGTCTTCTTTTGTACGTAAAGGTTTTCTCCCTGCCTTTCTCCCTCCCTCCCTTCCTTCAGCAGCCAATTGCCAAGCTCTAAACACTAGAATTTCAAGTAGGAATGAGATATGTGGTTTCTGCACTTAAGAAGTATGCCAGGAGGGGCGCCTGGGTGGCTCAGTTGGTTAAGCGACTGCCTTCGGCTCAGGTCATGATCCTGGAGTCCGGGATCGAGTCCCGCATCGGGCTCCCTGCTCAGCGGGGAGTCTGCTTCTCCCTCTGACCCTCCCCCCTCTCATGTGCTTTCTCTCTCTCATTCTCTCTCTCAAATAAATAAATAAAATCTTAAAAAAAAAAAAAAAAAAAAAGAAGTATGCCAGGAAAGTCAGGGAGACAGGCAAGTAAACCAGAACTTAAAGCATAGTGTTGTACATGCTACCCAACTAAAGGATTACACAGAGTTCTGGGGAACATGTAGCAAGATATCATGGTTAAATTGAGGGGTCATGAAAGATTGTTCAGATGAGATAATGCTTGGATTGATTACTGAAGTTAAATGGATGTAGCCAGTCAGAGGAGAGAAACAGCATTGAAGGCATGATTACTATTAGGGGAAACCTAACCCAGTTGGCTAATAACTACTTAGGTCACTTACCTTTCACCATAAGTGATGCTGAGCTCATCCAGAACCCTGTTGAGTTTAACTTGAAGTTCTTTTAGAATAGTACTAGCTTCAGGATCTAGCTGCAGAGAGACCATAAACAGTATTACTCTGGAGTTCTAAGCAAGCATGCTTTTGTTTCTCTTACAAGCATTTTGCTTATTACAAGGCAAACTTCAAACAACAGAACATACATACCCTCTTTCCTTTCCTTTTTTTAAAATCTTTGAATTCAAGTGCAAAATTTAGGAAATCCTAAATATATATGAAATATCTATCTATCTATCTATATATAGATAGATAGATATATATTGATCGAAATGCATGGCATGCATACAAATAAGAGCTACATAGCAAAGCCTTTGTTGGTTACAGCAATGGGATGCAAGGCATGACAAGATAACCTCCGAAACACGGTCACTTCATAACTTTGAAAATATATCATGTTATACACATTAGTGAATATACATGTTGCTTCAAAATGTACTTCAATCTTTAATATCCCTGTAAACACCTAGGTCCATTAAAATTTAAAAAACAGTAAGAAAAATTAATTTTGAGTGTTCCATTGTAGCTTATTTGAAGGTATTTTTATATTTGTCTAACTATGGAATTAAAAGAATAGGAAAGGGGCGCCTGGGTGGCTCAGTTGGTTAAGCGACTGCCTTCGGCTCAGGTCATGATCCTGGAGTCCCGGGATCGAGTCCCGCATCGGGATCCCTGCTCAGCGAGGAGCCTGCTTCTCCCTCTGACCCTCCCCCACTCATGTACTCTCTCTCTCTCATTCTCGCTCTCTCAAAATAAATAAATCTTTAAAAAATAAATAAATAAAAGAATAGGAAAAATAAATTATCCAAGTACTCCAATGTTTTCCTGAGATTATGTAGATCTGACTTCTCTTCCTCGATGCCAGTTTGCAGCTCAGAGTTCAAGAGCCAATGTTTCTCATTTTATTTTCATTTTTATTTAAGTATTCAAATATTTATAGTTTGAAGTTAAGCTATTGAGCAAATTTAGGGTCAAAAGAAAAAAATAATTAAATCAAGATAACATATTTGAAGCTTACTTTTCCAATGCAAACTTTAAAAGTCAACTATTCTTTTTACTTGGTTTTAGTTCTTAAAATGTTAACTATTACAGAAAACCCATACTATAACATAAACATAAACAAATATATCAACCTATTAACTGACAAAATTTTTTTTGTAATTAAAGTTCAGGACCAACACAAACTTTACCAGCACTTTAGAAACTTACTCTGTTCATTATGTTTTTTGCAAACTAATTGTCAAAAAAGAATGACTTGTAATAGATGTATTGTCTCAAGTTGATAGGAATTCATGTAAAGCAATCTAGAATATTCTCTGAAATTTAAGTCATCCTTCCTTTGAATCTTTAGAAATTGTTTTCCTGACATTAATACCTATAATTCTTACACAAGCTGATCTACTATTGAAAAACAGGGATAAGGGGC
>NW_023270839.1:29849824-29998159 GCF_011800145.1 Mirounga leonina | reverse complement strand
CCAACTTTTGGGAGTAGAACAAATTAAAGGAGGACTTAGTGTAAACAGGAGAACCTAAGAAGGACACCAAAAATACAGGACCCAATAGCAATTTAAACTCCTGAGAGCCAGCCCAGGACCAAATAATGTCACAGTATACACTGGTCATTAAGTACTGTAATCCTCCAAGAGTGTTTTCTAGTACTAAGAAACTCTTAGGAAGAAGTATTATTTATATATCTCAACAAGCTGGATAGCTCTAGCTTGTCTTAACAGGACTAAAAACACTTGAATGGAAATAAAAAACTGCATTGGCATCTGACTATTGATTATATCAGACCAATCCTTTATGTCAATTTAGACTCAAATTCACGTGGTTTCCGCCTTGGTTAGTTTCTGCTGCCCTTCTATAGAGCTAATGTGATTCTTCTGGACTTTATCTTTTTTCTGTCCCTATCAACAGACAGGCTCACAGCTCTTATCCACAGACACACAAGCCACTGTAACAAATATAAATTCCTCTAGGAGTTGGAAAATTGGAATATCCTTGAGTCTCATACTTTCTGAGAGTCCCATTAAGCTATAACTGGTTGTAAGGCAGTGATTCAGAAAGACAATTAGATAGTATGTACTTTAAAAAGACACTTACAGGCATTTAAACACAAATAGCCTAATAAACCATAACTCCTCAAACTTCAACCAAGAAAACATTTGTGGATTGCCTGTCCAATCCTAGGGAACCTTGCGGGCTGAATGTTTTTTATCATATTTTCTTGCCACTGACCTAATACCAATTTTAACCTGATTTCATTTGGATAAAATTGTTGGAGAATAGCAATGAGAGAGAAGCCCTTCCATCATTTTCTTCAGGCTCCCCACTCTTTGGTAAGCCACTTGGGGTGACAGATGGTAGTTCCCCACCCACACACCTGCCACCTCCAAGGAAATGGCTATGAGTGTACAGTTTTCTTCAGGAAATGGGGTTGCTTTTTATTTAAAATGTGCATTTTGTTTTCATATTAGTTTGATATACATATTGATGTTTTTTTTACTTATAAGATAATGACTTTAAAGTCATATACAATGGTTAGATAGGTCAGTTGGATGAGATTATGCTATTTTCCCATAAATTATTTTAGTCCACCTTTGGTATTTTGTGAATAGAAATTTCTTATCAAATAATTTGCTGTTGCTTGAAAATCTGAAACTATCAAATCTATAGCAATTTAAATATTCGATGACAGTTTTTCACTTCCTGATAGAAGCTTAAGTTTCTAAGTAGGTGTAGACAAACACCTCGGTCATGTAACCAGGCCAAAAAAAAAAAAAAAAAAAGGAAAATTTTAGTTTCAGTTAAGTACTTGCTGTTTATCTGATCTAAATCATACCATTAAACCTCTGAAACAGTAATTATGAGGCTAAATTGCAGGTCTTTTGTAATAATAATTGTCATAAATATTATAATCATCTAGTTATAAAACAATCTCTTTAGGCAGCAAATTAACCAATTTTTAAGTTCTGCATTTCTTTATATAAGTGCCCATATTGAAGACGTTTTCCTTACTACTACAAACTTCCTAAAGTTTGTAAAGAATGACAACTTGGGCTTTCAGGCTTTATTGCCTAAATTACCAACAGCACGTTTTACAAATTACTGGCTACTCTGAAAAGGTAAAAGATTACCTGATTTTTCCCTCCAAGATTTAAAACTTAGCCTGGTTCTAACTGTAATATGATATCAAACATCAAAATTAACTTGCATTTTTGTATTGTTATTTAGTTATTAAAAGCAAAAAAAAAAGAAAAAGAAAAAGAAACAAATCAAGCATTCAAAAGTCACAGTTAATAAATTTATTCTAATTAGAAACTGAATTACCATGTGTACCTAAACAACTTGGCTGGCAAAAAATAAACAATAAATGGCTCCACATAAAGAGGAAAATTTAAGAATACAAAGTCAAAGCTGAATTTACAGGAAAGCTTTCAAAACAGACTTTATCCACACTCCATGAAGGGTTTTAGAATTCCCAAATCAAGGCTGGTAAAGTGTGGTTCTAATGATCAGAATGAACCATAGTCATACATAGGTGCTATCTTTAGTTTTTACACCACTGAGAGATTTTACACCGCTGAGCTGTGATAATATAAATGAGTTGTCTGGAAGAGATAGCTAGTATGCAAGTTATCTTTTAAGCTATTTTTCCTTAAGGCCTACTTTTCTTTTTCCTTTAAAAGACAATTTACCTATCACCTCAATTCTCCCCCCTCCCCACGTTTCTGGCCCCACGCAGTTAGGAGCTCTAACTTCTCCACTGACCGTGCTGTTTACTACAATGATCTGTACAACTCTCTTTTAATTGTTCTCTTATTAATCTATCTCTTCCACTGAAATCTATCTTCCTTAGCTGTCCATCCTGGGTGTCTGTCCCCACATGCCTAGGCATTTACCAAATATTTGAGGAAGGAGGTGAGGGCAGAAAGAAGCATGAAAATTTTCCCTCAAAGGAAATCCTGATATCCAGAGCGCTCCTTCTTGGAGTGATAATTTGCATTGACTATTAATAGAATACTTTTGCATTTGAAATCTTTCATTCCTTAGCAACCATATTTTCCGGAGTTACAAACTCAGTCCTGATTTCAAATTTTTGTCTCATTGTCAGACCTAGTCAGATTATGTCCTGATATTCATCTGGTTTCAAAAATATGGTTACCATACCCACTCTGCATGTTTCGTTTGTTTGTTAATTTTCTACCAGCACGAATTCTTTCCCTATGTGAAGGGAGTACATGTTATTTCACCCTCTTAAAACAGCAATTATTAATCCAACCATCAAGCTCTTGCTGGAGATATAACTAGTCAGTTGGAGAGAGGCATTTAAACTCAACAGCTCAATACAAACTCTTGAAAAATAAAGGCTTTGTAGGAAGAAATTTTGTGTGAATTTGATTCCTTTTCTCCATTGCTCATTACTATCTCATTTCCTTTCGGTTGTTTATGGTTTACTAGACTGTTTTTCCTCCTGTTCAGCTCCTCAGTGTTAGAGTTTCATTATTTGCTTAGTTAAAGAAGTACAGAGCAGGGGTGCCTGGGTGGCTCAGTCCGTTACGCCACTGCCTTTGGCTCAGGTCATGATCTCAGGGTCCTGGGATTGAGACCCACATCAGGCTCCCTACACAGCAGGGAGTCTGCTTCTTCCTCTCCCTTCGCCCATCCTCCTGCTCTCTCTCTCCCTCTCAAATAAATTAAAAATCTAAAAAAAAAAAAAAAAGAAGTACAAAGCAGGGAAGATGATCACTCCCTGACCCTCATCTACATAGGGTCTAAAATTTGATTAAGACTGATGGATTTCACACCCCAAAGATTTTTGCAGAAAAATCCTTCAATAAATGCAAATTCCATAACTCTTTCTATGAAAAAGAAAGTCTCATTTCCAAGAAAAGCACTGTTCAACTTAAGCTCTTGGTTCCTCCTTTTGGATTTTGTTCCATCAAATATCCCTTTCTATCTTCCAACCCTCCATCATTATCTTTATTACCACATCCTATAAATGTGCTCAAACATTTTGTTAAAAAAAATAGAACAAATTAAAGAATAAAGCCCTAACTTACTTTATACTATCTTCTTGACATCTTGCTAATAATTTTTTTTCTTCTCTTGACCATCAAACTGTTCACAATCTCATTTCTTAAATATTTAGCAACACTAGTGTAGTTTCTGCTCTGGGTACAACACTGAAATGTTCACATATAGATCACCAGTGATCTCTTAATTGTGATCTCCAGTGACTTTTATTTAACCCACTCATGCTGCGTTCACTTTTGGTTTCTCAAGCTCTTTATTCCTTGCTTCTCTGGAAACTACCTTCTCCTGGCTCTCCTATTTTTCTGCCTATCATTTGTCTATCTCTGACTTCCCTTCCTCTACATAATCCTGAGACATCAATATTTTTTTCCCTTCCTCGTCGACTTTTTTTTTCACTCTATTCTCTTTTTTTTTTTTTTTTTAAGATTTTATTTATTTATTTGACAGAGAGAGACACAGCGAGAGAGGGAACACAAGCAGGGGGAGTGTGAGAAGGAGAAGCAGGCTCCCCGCAGAGCAGGGAGCCCGATGTGGAACTCGATCCCAGGACCCTGGGATCATGACCTGAGCCGAAGGCAGACGCTTAACCGACTGAGCCACCCAGGCGCCCCTCTATTCTCTCTTCTTGAGCAATCACATCCATGCCTATGTCTTTAACTCCCACCCCTATGCTAACAAACCCCTGAATCTATATCTACAGCTTTAACAGGATGTCTGAGCACCGTGTCTATATTCTCACGTGCCTATTGACCTTTTCTACTTGGATGACCTAAATGTCAACATATCAAAAAGTGAACTTATTACCTGCCCATCCTTAACTTATGTCTCTGACTTGATTGATAGCATACAGTTGTTTAAGGAAGAAATGTGAAAATCATCTTTGACTCCTCTTTGCCTTCTACCTTCCACATTCACTTGGATACCAAATACAATAATATCTCTGAGATATTTTCTCCATCTGTCCTATCCTCTTCAACTTTTGATGCAGAATTTTTCTCATCTAGATTATAATGCAATCATCACAAAGTTGTGCTGTTTCCTTTTTTATTCCATCTTCCTAACTATTCCTAGAGTTGTTTTAATCAAGGCTAAACCTGCTACCCCACCAGTTGGTTTTCAACAAGGGACATGCTTCAAGCAATTTATTATAATCTTATCTGGGCTATGCTTTTTTTTTTTAATTATTAGTTCTCTCCAGCCTTTCTATTTGTCCAGAATTTATCCAACCTAAAATGGCCAGCTCAACTTAAAATATATATTTGAGAAATCACTGAACATTCCCTAGTGAATCCAGCAGGAAATTGCTCTCCTTGAAATGCCCTAAATCACCTTGCAGAGGTATGGCATTCAGCATGGGTACTATAGTATGTTGTCTGAAATTTAAAAACAAAAAATTAAAAAAAAAAAAAAAAGTGTCCTCACTCCACCAATGCTACCCTGTCTTTTGTTTCCTTTTTTATTCCTCTTAGGAGAGACCCTCCCCAAGAACTTACAAGACCATTTTAAGAGACAGACTATGACATTTTCTTTATGCCATCAGGTTTGCATGAACTGTTATGTTGGAGTATCAGTTATATAAATTAATGCTTCTAACTTCTGGTTTCAAAAGTTGAACTCCAGTAGCTGTCTCTCATCCTAATTAAAGAGAGTATGCAGAAAATCCAACTGTCATTGTGCCTCAAATCAACTAAATGCCTTTGAGATACGGTACGTTAGGTTCTTCAGCTTAGACAACTGAAAAGGAAAAATGCCTTTCATTTTTCTCTGTACTTTGAAAAAAATGATACCTTCAAACCTTATGAGTGACATGACATTCTTTTCTCTTAGTTGAAACCGTTTTTTTTCTTTCCCAACTACAACACATAGACTATACCTCTACTCTATGGATTGCTAACAAGGTTGTTGTCCTTATAACCACAGAATTTTAGAATTAGAATGAATTTCAGAAATCATACAGTACCACTCCCTCTTTTTTACAAGTGGGAAAACTGAGGCCTAGACAATGTGCCATGCTCCCTGACATATTTGGGGGACATATTTGAGGATTGAGAAGCAGCAGTTGAAGAAACTCTATTTTTTTAAAAGACATTCTCTTCTGAAAAGCCTCAGTGAAAAAATGAAACAAACAAGTACAATAACTTGACTGAGAAGGAACTTTGGGCTTATTAGCTCCATCTATTGGCTGACTAACCATGAAACCGGACAGAGTAGGATTCAGTCAGGGGTAGAAGAAACAAGACACAGAATTTATGTTCAGGATTTATTCTGTAAAAGCTGCCTTTATACCCTGTCTCACTCTCTCTTCCCCATTCTGCTGTTCCCATTACTGAACACATCCACTGTTAGGTGGTGTGAATATCGTCTGTTCAATCTGAGGGACTGAGTACCTGTTGAACATTAATCAATGGGGACAGAATTCCCTCAGGGAGCCATTTGCATGAGGTGCCAGAGGCCCCCTCAATCAAGTACAAGAAGAGAAGATGGGGACTGGCTGGGTTAGAGACGTAAGTTAGCTTCGTCTGCATTGATTTATGGTTTGTGAAGGCAGCCATACACCATAGAAGAGGATCACAAGACAATAAAATTGGTCTATTATAGAAAATGTCAGTGACATTCTATTTTTTTTCCCTCCCTCCTGGCTACAGCTTGCGTTCTCTTGAAAGTTTTCTTAAGGTTCAGAGACAGATGAGTTTAAAAAGAGACTTGATGGCACAAGAGTGACCCTGTGATCTCCCGGGAATGCTCTGGGGAATGAGGTTGACCAGCAGCACCTGCTTCAGTCTGTATTTCATCCTGACCTGGGTCACCAGAAACTTCTCAACCTCCTAGGTAGCATCTTTCCTTAATTTCATAAAGCGTAGCACTTAGCTGAACTTTCCTTGGTAGTGGCGCTAAATTCTTAATCATATCTATTAAGTCACCTTGATGCGATTTGCCCTTCTAGCTCTCATTATTCTTTTAATTTTCTATTAAGTCCTATTTGTTAACTCTAATTGTAGAGACGGCTCTGAGGAGAAAGAAACCCCGCAAGAGCCGCATGCTGCCAAAATGAAAGGCCACTGCCTGAAACAGTTCTCCTTGTTACCTGCTGCCATAAAACTAAAAATAGCTGCTTGCTTTTACTGAATTCAGCCAGAGGACATCCCACCTTTGAGCTCTATTTACACATTAAGAGGCTAGAGGTTTCAGTTTATTTTTCAAATTGTTGCAGGGTGAGATATAACAATTACAACTTTCATTTAAAAGATATTTTCAAATTTAGAAAGTACTGAGCTGGTGGGGGGCGGGGGGGCTCCACTCCCAAACCTTATTACTTTAATTGTTCTGACTCCATTAATAAACTTCCTATCCCAACTCCCGCTGCCCTACAGATTCAGTAAATATAACTGGCAACAACAGATCCTTCTATTAAGTAGAAAAAAAAAAAAACTTTGCAAATTGCTTTAGGAAACAATTTTAGAACTAAAAGGAAGCTATGACTAGTTTACATTGTCTATTTTATTATCTAAGACATTTGATACATACTTTATAATTTGCTTTGTAATTGTTGGGAAAGATATGAAAACAGTAGATTGATTCTCACTAATGTATTAACTAGTGAGTTATAGCTCTATTTACATTAAAGAGAAAAGGTGAGACAGATCAGAAACTTGAACATAACGCTTACCCTCCATACAACATCACCACCTTTTGATAAGATTATATATAAAATGTAAGCATAAAGTCTAAAATGTTAAAGAAAATTCTGAGTGTTCGTTTATCACTACAAATTGGTCACCTACGTTTATGGATTACTGCATTCCTTAATACAATAGTACATTTGCTTGGGGCGCTGGGTGGCTCAGTCGTTAAGCGTCTGCCTTCGGCTCAGGTCATGATCCCAGGGTCCTGGGATCGAGCCCCACATCAGGCTCCCTGCTCGGCAGGAAGCCTGCTTCTCCTCTCCCACTCCCCCTGCTTGTGTTCCCTCTCTCGCTGTGTCTCTCTCTGTCAAATAAATAAATAAAATCTTTAAAAAACCCAGTACATTTGCTTGCAGGACTGCATGCTGTCTCAAGGTCCATTCAAACACATGGAATCCTTTCTGTCCTCAAGATTCAAAACATTAAGTACATCAGTCAAATGTGTTGCACAGATAAAGACAAAGGGGCATTGGGAGCCATTTCCTAATTACCTGGTTGCTGTTCTAAAAGCAAAGAACGGTAATTCTCAAAATGTGGTCCCCTGAGCAGTAGATCACATCAGCTGGGAATTTGTTAGTAATGCAAATCATCAGGCCCCACCCAGCCTACAGAATCAAAAAGTCTAGGGATGGAATTCAGCAATGTGTGTTTTAATTAGCTACCCAGGCAGTTCTGATGCATACTGAAGTTCAAGAACCACCAGCATAAAGTATTATTTCCTTGAAAGCAGTGCTCTTCAATCCCCTGTTGCCAGCAAGTATAAAGTTAAAAGGATAATGCTAAGAAAAATATGATAGGGGTTAATTTCTGTCCTCTCCGGTGGGGATTTGCTTAGCTGAAGACTAAGTCCTTACAGGTAATAGGTTTTACAATGAATTTCAATCAGCTACATGCATATACTTTTGGGTCAGATGCAGTTTCTACCTTTTCGAATTCAACATTAAAAAAATGAAACAGGATATAGACAATGCTTTTCTGAAACAAAAGAATAAATTGCTCATGAAAATATACACGTGTTTAGGATAGGTAGGGTTATGCTCCACATTCCATGGCCCTGTTCAGGAAAGTTTACCACAGTGAAATGTGTCAAGAGATTCAATTATTTTTAAGACACAGCAATGAAAATAATATTACCACTGTATCTAATGTGTTTGCTTTGTGGCCAGCAGAATAAGAGAATTTAGCTAAGCAAACGATGCCCCTATTTCCCCTAAATGTCTTAATGATGGCTAACTTCTAGCATTTGAAGTACTGTCAGGAAGTTAGCAGGGTTATGGATAATTATGGATTCTACCATTCAGGACGATTGTACCAATGCAATGTTGTGAAGGAGTAATGCCTCTTCTGCTTACACAGCATGGTCATAATTCTTCTAAATCAATTACTACAAGTTCTACAGAGCTTCATAACCAATATCTTATGACTTCCTGAAATGAAATTAAATTTTGGATTATCTGATTTTCTTTTTCATGTACTTATACAAATTAGATTGCAGATCAAGGAAATGCAATGGAGTCCTTTTCATAGGCTGTAGCAATTTATTTTTATGAAAAAATGAATACAGGGTGTATATTTATTTGCAATTGCTCTGCACTGAATTATACTAAGTTATACTGAGTTTAATAAGCTATTAAAATAATGTAAACCAAAGTATATCGGTCTTACTTTTGAGGTATTTGAGCTATCTGAGAATGATAAAATGATCATTCACCAGTAATGAAAATGATTACCTGGCATCCTGACAATCATTTTGCCATTACTGTGTCATAAAGGGACCGATAATGTAGTAGGGCGATTGTGGGGCACATAATTTAACTTCTAGAACAAGTCAGTCCATACCGTGGGTTGGCTACTTTATCTGGTTTAGCGTAGTGTGTCCCAAAACAATATGCACGTGAAAAATCATGTGAGATGCTTTATATATATATTAAAAAAAACAAAAACAGACTCTGGGCCTCATTTCGAAGGTTATGTTGTTTCCTGGCTCATGTGAGTTATTATATTTTCTACATTCTTCACAGTAATCAGAGTTGTTACGCCAAACACATGCTCTTCATTTTTACACAAGGAAGCGTGTGGGAAAGTCACGATATAGGAGAAGAAATTTAGTGGTTTGCTTTTCTCTTTTCTTTCTAAATAGGGCACTAGATAAAAAAAGAAAAATGTGCCCACATGGTCTCCAGTATATTGTGCATGCAGGTGGTAACAGTGTCTGGTTAGGACTGCTTATGGAGCCACTGACAAAAAACAGCATCAGCCCTAGACTATCAGAGTGTTAGGCCAACTTGGACTCCAGAAAGAGTGTGGTTTTTTTTTCCCCACCTAAAAAAAAAAAAAAAGGGTTTTCAACATTATTTCTGTTTCCAGAAGGAAAAGAGGCTGATCCTATCAGGAGAGGAGAGCTGCCCCAACAGCGGTCGGTTCAAGCGGCAGAGAGCTACAGCTTCATGCAACCGGGCCTGCGAGTGGTCAGCCACTTGGCAGACGGTAGGAGAGGCAAGCCATGCTGCTGTTAGGAGCCAACTAATAAACACATGGCATCCAAAACTATTTTGAGCAAGTACACAAGCAATTAATCATTTGCTAATTAGATTTCTGTAGCAAGAAGTGCACATCCTAGAACAGGTGATGGGGACAAAGTCTAAGAAACTCCTTAAAGGAGAAGAACTAGACAGGGAAGCTTCCCGCAACAATACCAGTCAAGGTTTTATAACGAGTTGCACAGTGAGAGAAGAACTGGCATCAGGACACACTGTGTTCCCTCTCAAGGCCACCGAGCACGCCTGCGTTAAGTGCTGGATAAACTTCTCATGTCAAAGGGTAAATTCTGTCATTCTCAATAAAATCCTTTTCCGTCTTTATAAAAGCCCCAATTAAGGAACCCATGTAGATACTGCCATATACAGGTAACTGGACTGGAAGGAGTTAAGCCTATTATTTTGAGATTCTGGTGCCCAGAGGAGGTCGAGGGTAGCAACTAGCAACTCTACCATAAGTCTGTGTTAATCACAGTTCTTTCTCTTCGGAGGCTCAATGTGACACCCAGACTTGAGTTTAGGGCTTGCTTTCTCCTGATAGTTCATCGGTCCCCATGCCAGTCCTGACTGGGCCTGCTGAAAGCTTTTTCTGGTAACAGAGGATGAGGTGAAAGTTGAAAGTAATAAGATCAAAGAAACTGCGTAGAAAGGAGACAGAACATCAAAAGATGATCAAGAGAGGGAGGGAAGGGGTGTATCAGATTTAAATGCAGGAAAAGAAAGGAGTTAGGGTCCATGCTGTCCCCCTAACAAATTACACTGTTAGAAACTGGACATTCATTTCAGTCATTGAATTGCATTCTCCCTTTAAATTATGTATGAGGAATTTAGCAACTGACCTTGCAAGAGTCATGAGGGTAGAAGGCACCAACACCAGTATTTCTTTCTTCATTACTTTCTCCAGTAAGAAGAGTTCTATGATTTAGCTATACATTTGTAGCCAAATTTATAATGCGAAACCCACACATTGCAAACCAGCAATTTTATGTGAGATAAAGAATCCATTCTTGTTTGGTGAACAAGCTGCCCCACAACATTTTTGGTTAGTGAGTGGCTTGGCCCACATACCTTCCTTTAAGGACAGGTCTGATTTGTCTTGTTAATATTCAGCTCAGCAGGATATTACTCACATTTGAGTCCAACCCATGGAATAGTGAGGAAATAGAAGTAGCATTAGGAGAAATTTCTGGAAATGTGGCATTTTAAATATAACTCTATCTTTCCATGATTTGTAATCTTTAGAATTCAGTAAAAGGAGACAGAATTTCCCATAAGAAATCAGTGATCTCTTCACGGCTCTTCAAACTGTAAGTGGACTTAAAGTCTGAATATGAAACATCTCTAAAATTAAAAAGGGACTCTCCAGCTATGATCCCCAATTGTTTGTGCTCACCTAATTTAGCAAAAAATTCAAAAATGAGACTCATGCCCTCACATTGCAAAAACCACTAACACACCATAGGGAATGCAGCCTTATTGTATACAACAAAGACAGATACTGCAGCAGAAGCAGAGCTCATGAAAGTTCATTTTTGAAGTTTTGTACCTTCACACACATCTCCTAGTGCTTCTTGTTTGTAGGATACTAAGTAGCAAGTTCAGTTTCAAAGGACTGAGGCTCTCTTAGGAGAGGGAAATGTATAAATGTCTCCTTGGGGTTAACAGCAACACCACATGTGAAGAAGCCCAGTCTTAAAAGAAGCATTTTCAGGGGCGCCTGGGTGGCTCAGTCGTTAAGCGTCTGCCTTCGGCCCAGGTCATGATCCCAGGGTCCTGGGATCGAGCCCTGCATTGGGCTCCCTGCTCCGTGGGAGGCCTGCTTCTCCCTCTCCCGCTCCCCCCGCTTGTGTTCCCTCTCTCTCTGTCAAATAAATAAAATCTTTAAAAAAAAAAAAAAAGAAGCATTTTCAGCCTTGTACATTGAGAAATAAGAGGGATCTTTGCGTTGAAATCCAACCTCGCTTCAGGTACATCTCGTACACTTACCACAATAAGGAACACTGTAACTGAAATCTTAAACAGAAATATTTCTACATTCTAGCTGCCCTTGGGGTTGTTTTAGGGAAGGGTGGGGCTGGGAGAATGCCAGCCCCGTGACTTTCCCTCTCGGCACCAACTCCAGTCCCCAAGCCCCTGGACGCTCTTGGTGGTTCGTGAAAGACTTTGGCAATAGCAGGAGGCATGCGCACAGCTAATATTTCGCTGTCTGCCTGATCCAAACAAGCAAATGAGAATAAGTAAGAAGTGCAGTGGTCTTCAGGTTTGGGGGAAACAGCCAGGTAAAGGATAAGATGCTTACTATCACAAACCTCATAAAAGAATCTTTCTCCTTCCTTCTTCTGCTCGGGGAATTGCAAGTCAAAGATGTTGGACAAAGACACGACACATTACAGACACAGCACACAACACATTGTGACAGAGATTTTTAGATGTGAACAATAAACCACCGATACACCAAAAATTGCTAGCACCACAAAGCACATTTCAGAACAAAAACTTTGATATCAAGTTGACATTGCGCAATATGGTGGAAAAAAAAATCTGGAGTTTGTAGAACTTAACAGATCATTAGCATATATGTATATATTTGTGTATATATGACTATATCTCTATATACACACTACAAAAGGCTACTGACCACCTCCCTCCTCCCATTCTCACTTTTCTGTTGTGGTTAATGATCACTTTAGTTATTAATGGAATTTTAAATTATTATCATTTCCTGTTCTTTAGTTAACCCATGTAAAAAACTTGACTGACACTTTGCATAGCAAAGAGATATGCTGCTAATGATCTCTAAGTAGATATTTGGCAAATGCAGGCATAAAAATATACCCACCTCTTTCCCTCCCATGGATTCAAACATTTTTTCCAGCTGGACCCGCAGTTGCTGAATATTGTTCATCAATATACAGGGCTACGAATAAAGCAAAAAACAAAAAGAAAAGGTGGTGTGAGAATCCTTCATACGATAAATTATTGAATGAGTTTAACCTTAAATGTGATAAGTATACAACTATCACTGAAGTCCTATTATATTTGGCAGATAGAATAATTCTGCTATTTTCATTATACTTTTTAAAAGTTAAGAATGGAAGGAGGAAATATTACCACTTTGGAGAATGCAATTCAATAACATACCCAGACAATAAACCACTGGGGACTTACTACTAATATTTCTTTTATTATTAACATTGAGCCAAATTCTGTTTTTAAAAATTTAAGAAAAAGTTAACAGTTTAACTTTTCCATTATTCCACCATTTAAAAAACCAAACACCATCTGAATTTTAAAAATCCAAGGGGGAAAAAAGAAAAAAAAAAAAAGGACACCTTTAATAGATTCTCTTTGGCTATAGATAAAGTCCGCACATTGGTATTCAAGGCCCTTAGTTATCTGGCTCCAAACTAGTTTTTCCTTCCCATCTCTGTCTACTGCACTATGAGTAACTTCCCCCCTCAGCTTATTCCTCCCAAAACACCTGTGCTTTCTAAACTCTGACTTGGCTTGGCATGTGACCTTGTCACGTGAACCGCGTTGCCTATTTGAATCATAACCATCATTCCAGGTTTGAGCTTTCTCTTTCCCAGACTATATCCTTGTCACTCACTTGACATTTGTTTTATTTAACTTTACATTTATGTTGCTATTCACTGTCTCACCCACTGACCTTAAATACACCGTACATGCTGCTATGTCTTCTGCTTTTTCTTACTCCTGGAGTCCTGCACAGAGCCTTCCATAGAATACATGCTTAAAAATGTTTTTTGACTCAGTGTTTCCAAGGAGGCAGAAATAGAATAACACAAAGATGGAAAGCCTTGTGACAGGACTACATGTGGACTTAGAATAATAGGAATTAGTTTATAACTGGAAAATAGAATTGAGAATAGTTATAGAATAATTTAATATTTCTTGCATTCTGATCCAAAAAGCCAGTTGATTTGGGGGAGGAAAACAGTGAAAGAAAAGAAAATGGATATATCTTCCAAGTTTCTGGGAAATGAGCCAATAATGAATTAGGCATAGAAAGGACTTACAGGACATCAGAGAGGGTGTTAGCACTCATCAGTGGAAAGATTTTATTATTGTTTCAACCACATTACTGACCTTTGAAAAACTTTCTACTTGATTCTTAAAGTGACCACATCCTAACTTCGATTTATGAAAACAATTTTAAACTTTGATTCCCTTCCTTTGATTCCGGTCACATAAATATTTTATTTCTCTTAACACTGATATCTGAGATTTATATGCCATAGATTTTGTTCAGCAAGCTGAACCACAATATTCCACCAATGATTCTGATCCCCAGCTGTGACTGAGAGCCACTTGATCTGGACTTATCCTTTCCACAGTATGTGTGGTCAAAACTTTCAGGGATTCAGCATCTTGACCCAAAGGCAAAGTGAACCCTCACTAGGGGGTAGGGTCATTGGGATTTTCTTTTTTCTTTCTCTTTATCTCTTTCTTTCTTTTTTCATTGCAGAGGGGAAAGATTTGGCTTGAATTTGACAATCTTACCAGGGAGAAAATGAAGGTCAAAGACCAACCATGACTCTTAATGAGAAGCAGGAAGAATACATGGGTAAAAGGTTGTATCACTCTGCTCCCCAAGGGTCTAAGTTAGCTAGGTAGACTCTTCTATGATTATTAGATATTAAGCTTATCTTTTTTGGCACATATAACAGTACTTTAGTACCAGCTGTATAAACAAAAACCAACCTCCAAGCATTTTTTATATGACCATTTCCAATGGAAAAGAACCACCAAGAAACAAAATGAACTATAGGCTCACTTGGCATGGATTGCTATTGACCCCAGGTAAGGCTACATATATAAAAAAAAAAAAAGATGCAGTTATCCAGAGAGAGAGAAAAATAAAATATGAGACTCTTCTCTTTCATTAAGCTTTCTCTGACTTTGAAATGTTGAAATATCAATTTTATTGAATGAATTTATCAAATCATTACTGAGGACTGAATTACACAAATCAACCAAAACTAATCTGAAAACAGCTTTTTTTTGTTGTTGTTACTGAAAACAAAACAGAAAACACACACAGTAAAGAGAACATTAACCTAATTCAGAAGTATCATTTGTTGATGAGTTTAGATAAAATAATCTATGTTGAAGTTATCATCTTTTTATTTATATGTAATTTGGCTTTTCCCCTAAAAATATAATGCATTTCATCCGATCTAAATCTGGAACAAAGTTAGGAACCTAAACTACAATGAATATGAAAGTTCTGTTGGGACTAGGGCCATTTCTATATGACCAAAGTGTGTTTCTGAGTTGAAAAAGATTTTTTAAAATATTCAAAATTGGGTAATTCTGATTTATTTGTGTTTCATTGCTATATTTTGGAGTATGAGAAAATGGATTAAAAAACTTGTGATCCATTTTCAATGTAAAACATCACAGCTAGAAAAAAAATTATTCTGTCACAGACATTTTAACTGTCATCTTTAATTCTGACCTGTGGGAAAGCAAATGTTATGCTCATCTCTTAAAGGATATCTCTCTCTTTAAAAGTTTATAGATCAATCTGCAGATATAATAGGTATATGGCCATAAATATGCTGAGAAAAACAAACTTAATATTCTTGATACTGAGAGAAATAGTTATATGTACACACGCGAATGTACAAAAGAATTTCTTCAATTTATCTCAGCTGAAAGCATAAACCTAAGCAGTTAATTATTATTCTTTCGTGGAAAAGCTGAAATGAGGCTTGGCATTTGAATGATATCATTAAGATATCAGGAACTAGGAAAGAAAAGCATTGAGGAAAAGTTCCTGTGCTGTAATACTTGCAAAGGTGTTTTCTTTCTTTATAAATACTTGATTTTAAAAGTATAAAATATATGGAAAAATACAAATAATAATATAATAAACATTGATTTATGATTTGTTTCTCCAATGTTTTAAAAAATAAACTATAGAATGTTAACTCATAATATAGCAGAAAGTCTGCGGGGGTCTTTAAGGTTGATTTTCTTTTCTCAATGACAAGAACTATCCCTGGTAATTCATAGCTACCTTTTTAAAATTTTCAAGTTGGCTATCCTGATATATCAGAATTTTTCCTGAAATTATCTGTCACTGTTTTGATTTTCAACATATTACTTTTCACATGTATTGTAAATTTAATTGTAAATATATGCTTTGAGTAAATAAATATTCTATCTTGCCTGTTAGAGTATAATCAATGGCAATTAGAAATCACTGCTGAGATATCTGGGAATTTTAATAAAATTTCTGGGCAGCATATTAATTTAAGGGAAAGAAGTATCTTCTGCGACCCTCAAGAACCATTAAGACTGACTTATATTAATGAGTTGTCAGCAAGAGGTCAATGAGGTTTCAGCGAGAATTCTCTTTTGCCTGATAGTGGGAACTAATTTGTTGAGAAGGAAAAAACTGATTTTCCTCTTTAAAAATCTAGTACTAACTTTTGTAATATATTTTTTCAGTGTTTAAAAAAAATTCCCAACGTATTTCTCCTAAAATGACATTTGGCGAATAGGAAAGATTTCACCTTCCACCATAGACTACGACTAATTATACTCCAAATCACTTTAGTTTATCTTGCTTCTCTTTGTGCCTCTTATTAAGTTGCAATGCTGGTTTGAATTTTATAAAGATTTTCTTAATTATCCAAAAAATAAAAGGCTAAGTTAATGATTTAGAGTAGAAACCAGCATCATTTCTTACAGTATCTTTCTCAATTTGAAAACTGAAAGATAAATTGTACTCACTTTGCTACTGGTGTCCAAACTATGCTATAGGTATCAACATAAACAAGTTTTTAATTCCTAGTTCTCAGCTTCAATGTTTTATGATTATGTGGGTTTTTAATTGTTTATGTGAGTCTTGTTCCTTATCGTCACGGAAAACCACAAGTTGGCTGGCACTGAGATGCTCTCAACCTTCCTCTGACTTCTGTGCTGTAGCCAGATCAGGATTCCTAGAGAAGTATGCAAACAATTTCTTGAGATCCCTATTCCCTATTACCCTTGAAAACAGAAAGAAAAAAAAATTCTCTTGCTTTCTCATTCGTTTAAAAAAAAAAAATGGATCTCAATTGAGGAATACTTGAAAGCAATAACAGTTTTACTTACCACATTTTCCTTATCGCAATATGAACTGAAGTCACTTGATACAATTGCAGCATACTGAAGCAGTACTTTATTGATAGTCTAGGGGAAAAGCACGAAATGTATCCAGTTAAATGTATCCAGTTATACACATATTAGCCAGCTTAATGCTCATCAGGCAAACTTTTCATGTCTTTTTCAGCTAAGAGAGAGCCAGATGCCGTGATTAAATCTATACCCTTGCCAAAAGAAGGATCTCAAACTATTCTGCTTAGATGACAATTTGTAATATTTCTGAGTACATGTGAAAGATATTCCACATGAATTCATTAATTCATTCCATTTTAACATAATCTGCTCCATCATAAAATTCTTTATTTCTAACTTTACTAAATACTCAGAAGATACATGATTTTGTAGCAACCTCCTCTATGCTTGGATACTTAACTACCTAATGACCCTAATGCTCTCCCCGCCGCCCACCGCCTCCCTGAACAATCAAATTTTTCTTTGACTCCTTCCTCTTGGTTTCCAGTTCCTACACCCCTCTCATCCTTACCACACATACATATACCATGCCCAAATTCTCTGTGGTGGTCATTTTCTCAACCTTCTACAATGTTCCTAAATACCTTATACAATTATAAGTGGTGTCAGAGCATTCCTGTACATGTCCCTTAGTAATGAATATTTTCAGTAATTTTCTATGATAAGGAGCCTTACTAATATCAAAGACCACCTCTGAAGACTTTTGTTGTATTGCACTAATACATTTACCTTTAATTTACTAAATTAGTTATTGGTGCATTATTTTCTAAAAACACTGTCTAATTTTTGCCTTTGTTCTGTCCGCTTCATCCTAATTCCACATTTTCCTTCTCCATTTAATAACTATTTCTGACCTGAAGGATGCCCTCTGTTCCACTAATTATGCAAAATAAGGAAATACAAACACATTTGTTAGTTAAATTTTATTTCAATTACTTAAAAATATATTGATGTATTTGTATCCTACTAGTTTTACTTACATAGCTTGAATTATCACAAGCCAAATGTGAACATGATTTTCTTAGAAGAGAGAAAGTAACAATAATTGTAGGTAAAGATTATCTCTTTTTCACAGAAAAGCAAAGACAAAAAACCTTCTATTTCCTTTTTTGTATAACATATTCATCTGAATTTTCTTTGTGTCTCAAATCAATTCAGGAGACATTCTAAACATCTCTCCTTTAGCTTAACCTCTTAATCGACAAACCTGAATTCACCAAATGTAACTATGAACTTGTTTTATAGCCATTTAAGATCACAGTGAAAACCTAGAAGTAGGGATAAAATGCAGAAAGAAAATTGGTATTTTGTGGAAGTGCAAAGTATCGTGGTAATATGCATCAGTTTAGATAGAAAGTTGGCCTTGGAAAATATAAAATCTTATCAAGCAGAAGACCAATAAATCTAGGAAAACAGATGGCTGATCAGACTGAAGTATCGTCCAAATGCAGCTGTTCAAATTTGGCTTCAGATATAATGCTGAAAATTACTGTGGGACTTACCTGAAAAGTACTAATTCACTTGTACATATGAGCACGGCTTTCAACTTACAGGTTCTAATGACAGTGTAAACTCTTAAGAATCCTTTCACTATGTGGTAAAAACAAAAACAAAGAGAAGTCTGACTTGAGGAGCCTGTTGTCACTCAGAGATTCTAACTTGCTCCAGAGAAAGTTTCGAGAGGAGAATCCAGACATTCATTTCTGATTATTCTCAAGGTATCCCCCCCACAGACCAACACTTGACTCTACAAGAAAACCCTAGTCTGCTGAATTCCCGCTTGGGGACAACTAACTGATACTAGCATCTCACAACCACTAACCTACAAATGCCGATGGTTAGGAAGTCGGGATGAGCTGTGGGTAAGGCCAAGAGCTCAGCCATGTAGGATCTGGTTTAAGGCCTTGTGCCCATAAGAGTTGTGGACACACTGGCTATGAGAACATCCATTTCTTTACTAATGTACAAAGTATGCTTGAATGACAATGCTCATGTACATTTTAGGGGCAACTTCAATTTCACTCTGATTTATTCAACAAAGTAAAACCATATCAGACAGTATTTCTTTAATACCAATAAACAGTTACTTGAGACATACCGACCTAAGACACATCTCCTGCTGCCTCATAAGCATCACCTAGGAACTTGTGGAAGTTCAAGTTCTCTGGTCCTACATGGGTCTACTGAGTCAGCAACTCTGGTGTGTGTTAAGAAGCCTCCAAAGTAAATCTGATGCAAGTTAAAGTTTGAAAACCACAGCCCTAATGAATGCATAGCAGGGTGGAGGTTAACTCTTCAGAGAGAATCTGTTGATGGAAGGGGTACCTAGCAAAGCCTGGAAGACAGAACTTCTGAGTGTGTGGATTTAGCTAATGATTTCTCTCTGTGGGACTCTTGGGCTTCAGAAATGGGGACAGCATAGAGAGAGAGGCAAGAGCGTAACAGAAGCTGTTTGCATCATGTTCTATAATAAAGTATAGTTTATATGAAGAGAGAGTCATGAAGTATAGATGATTCTTTTATGGATGCAGCAAAGAAATTGCCATTCAAAGAGCTCCAGATTAAATTACAATGAAATTCAAATAGGATTATGGTGGTGAAGCCAGAGATTCTCTGCATTTAAAAGATCAAGCAGGATGACAAAAATATCTCCCATCCTCAATCTGCTCTCATTAGACTGTGGCTACTAGTGTTACTGAGTGGGACAGCTATCAGTTACTCAGTATGATCTCCTGAGCTAATGCTGTGCTATTAGAATTGGAATCTTGTCAACACCACCAGTAGGTCCGTCTAGGATATGACTCTTGCAATCAGTAAGATAAGAACCCTGGTTCAAAATCCATCTTTTTAGCCCCACTGTATTCATGGGACATTTAGTATTAGAGCAATGCATGGAAGACAAGAAGAGTAGTATCTGTTAAGTGACATTAGAAAGTCACTTCAGTGCTTTCTAGCACTGCATTTTAACACATGCAGCATAAGAAAGAATCCCCCCGAGCTGCCTACGTTTGGCCCAGAGGGTAAAAATAAATGTTGAGGTTCTGCTCTCTGACTTACCAATTGGTTTGTGATGACACCAGACTGTGAAGGTAGTATGGCTTAAAAGCATTTCACCCATGCCATTTCTAGTTGGGTGCCTTGTTTGAGTTATCTAAACTTTCTAAGCTTGTTTCATCATTTGAATAATTAGGAGAAATCACAGCACCTATGTCATGGGGTTATAGCGAAGAATAAGTGAGACAGTATATGTGAAGTGATTAGCACATAGCAATGTTCAAATAATTATCGTCAGTACTTTTGAAAATTAGGATTATGTTCCCAAAGAACAAGAAATACGAGTGTCTCATTCACCATTGTATCTCCAGTCCCTGGACACTCAATTAAAAAAACAGCCAGATTTGTGGCCAGGACTCAATACTTGTTGGTTTGTTTTTAATAATGAAGATACCGTTACTTCATATTGCTCTTCTTTCATTAAACTACCCATTCTTGTCAAGAGCAGCAGTAAAGCCATAGAACTATCCACAACCTATGTGATACTTCACCTCTCATCACAGCTATGAAATGTGAAACATTTGTTTAGTATACTGAGTCTTATATATACCTTAGTAAGAACAAATCATCCTATCAAGTCCCACTTTACAATGCCAAATCTTCCCAAATGTTTTCAGATATCATTAATTATGTCTTTTCTCTGAGAGATGGTTTAAATCAATATAAGTCCCAGGAAGAGAATATGATTTCAATATTCTGATACAAGGATCCCTATTCCAAGAAGGATACAGTTTTCAAGACCAATAGTCCCATCTGATGAAACAAAACAAATTCTAACAGTCTGACGTTACTGTGAAATAGCTAATTATATCAACCACAAAGTCCTATTTGATTTCTTAAAATCATTCCAACAAAATAGAATTATCTTTCAATGAAAATTACCAATTTCTGCTTTCCCAGAAAATGAGCTTTTTTTCTTACATTATTTCCTTGCAATAATAATTGGGTAGTTTTGAATTTACATGGATTAAGAATATTTTTTGTATTTAAAAAAAATTATATTGTGCCAATAAAAGCTCACATTTCCTCAGTGGCACATGGAACCTAATTCTTCTCTCCTCGCTTCAAAGAATGCATTTTCCTGTGCAGATTCTAACATATTACACTTTTCTCCAGCTCACTTGCAGTCTGAACGTGGCTGGGTGCAGCTTCACAGATGCAGAAAGGTCAAAAGTACCAAGGAGGGGAGGGTGGTCTGGAGCCCAGCTTTGTCTTGAGCCCTGGGTGCCCCTTTCCTCCTGCTCTCTCTGTGCTTCCATGCCTCCACCTTACATAACCTGCTCCCTGACTACTCTGAGGGTGAATTCTAGTTACCTTTCTAATATCGTGCACCATTATAATAGTATGTTACTAAATATATTAACTCTGAGATTATTAAATTCTCCATAGGACCCCGCTTCCACTAGTCCCACAGAGTTCCAAGAATAGCATGTGACACACTTTTTTCAACAGTATCCCTAATGATCCCATTTCATTCTTCTCTTGGCAGTCACCCAAAATGCAGCTGCTTGTCAAGAAAAGACTTAACTTTCAGATTTTTTTTTAGAATTCTCCTCCTGCAGAGCTTACTTGCAGGTTTCACCACACTGGGGAAGTTGAAATCAGATGCTACCAAGAAAGTCCCCTCTGGAGATGATCAAAATAAATGATTTTAGCTATTATCTTTAAAAGTGGGAGGTTACTTTTATCTTCCTAATTAACATATAAAGACTAGAGTTCAAAGGTTAACAGTACTTGATGGTTACTTGATGGTAAACAAATAACATAATACGGTTTAGGCTGATGGTTTATGTACCTAAAAGCCTTCATTGGCTCCTCATTTTCTTTTTCAGCCTTTTGATTTTTTTAAATTATGGCTCCTCATTTTCTACTAAAGATATTTGGCCACTTTGCCTGTTCTTCAAGACTCCTTACAAGGAGGACCTAACTGTCCAACTATAATTCCATCAGCTCTCTACTAATCCTATGCTCTCTCTTCTTTGGAATCTCTCAGGAGAGAATCCGAGTCACAGAAAGGTGGAAGGTGACAAAGACTCTCTCCTTGACCAAACTCTGGCCAGGCTACTCCCAGGCCTCTTCTCAACCAGGCCTCAACCTTGACCTATCAAGACTTGAACAAAACTGGGGTGGCTCAGTTGGTTAAGCCTCTGCCTTTGGCTCAGGTCATGATCCCAGGGTCCTGGGACTGAACCCCACATCAGGCTCCCTGCTCAGCAAGGGGTCTGCTTCTCTCTCTCCCTCTCCCCTGCTTGTGTTCTCTCTCTCTAATAAATAAATAAATCTTTAGAAAAAATTAAAAAGACTTGAGCAAAACAGTAACAGCTTCTAACAGTTCAGGGCTTCCTCCCTGGAATGATCTCAGATCCCCTTGAAGTGCCTACCTGAGGAAACTAACTACTGTCTTTATAAGAAAAGCCAATTTGGGCATGCAGAGCAACACCAAGGGAACATGTACATGTACAGAGGAAGAACTATGTGAAAATCCAGTAATAAGGCTGCTATCCCTAAGCCAAGGAGAGAAGCCTGAGGAGAAACCAAATCTGCTGATACCTGGATCTCAGACCTCTAGCCTCCAGAACTGCAAAAAAATATTTTTCTACTTTTTAAGCCACCATCCTGTGATATTTAACCATGGCAGCCCTAGAAAATTAATACACTAGTTCATGTCACATGGCCTTGATTATTATGGGGAACTTTTTTTAAGATCTGGAGGGCAGGGGCTACATCTTTTATTTCTTCTATTTCCCTTGAAACTTTTGGTAAACTAGTAAGTACTTTGCAAGCCTTCTTAAACTCTTAGAGGAGGAAGAGATCCTAATCTTATGTAATCCAGTTAATCACAGTCTGTCAACTAAACTACATTTTATAAAAACAAAATGAACTGGGGATGCCTGGGTGGCTCAGTTGGGTGGACATCTGCCTTTGGCTCAGGTCATGGTCCGAGTCCCACATTGGCTCCCTGCTCAGTGGGAAGCCTGCTTCTCCCTCTGCCTGCCACTCCCCCTGCTTGTGCTTGTGTGCTCTCTCTCTCTGACAAATAAATAACAAATAAAATCTTTAAAAAAAAAAAATGAACTGTTCAGACTCATACTGTAGTTATTGGCTGATTTGAAATCAGAACTCTGTTTTCATGACTCCAAGTCTAATATACTTTCGTTGTAGTACACTGTGTGTTAAGAATACTCACAATTTAAATATGAATTGCCAAGGCTTACTTTCAGCTAAAAAGCACAATATATGAAATAAATAATTTTGCCACTCTTAGCAAGTCTCTTCAGCTACCAATGACTGAGTCACTAATGTGGATGACAAATAGATTTGTAAAGAATGATAAATCCATTTTAAGAAACAAGAAGGGCAGAAAGAAAGTCAGATGACAAACCTGGAAACCAGATCTATTGGTACTAGAATCAGAAATGAAATTGGGGTACTGGTGTCAGAGAAGACAAACAGCAACATCCGTCAGGTTCTGTGCAAGAAAATAATAACATGCCACAATCCCAGAAAAGAAAGCACTCATTCCTTCTAACCTACCTTCGCAAATCTTCTCATTAAGTGAGATAATGCTTCAGGATTAGGGCATTCCAGTTTCTTAATAATCTCAAAGCTCTGATTAAGCTGAGCGAAGACATCAACCACGGAACAAGAGAAGAGGGCATGATCAGATGTCTGCTGGAACTGAAGGAAGAGAAGGCGAAACCAACCCAATAAGCACATTAGAGGGAGTGTGGAGAGAGGAGTCATTCCACATAAATAACTTGATCTCCTATATCATGTACCTTCATTTCACATGCCTTCTTTTCCCATTTAATAAAATGTTTACCCATTTCAAAATCATTCATGTCCTTTTCTGGAAAATGTATTAGAACTCATATCAGGCGGGCAGGCTGCTATAAATTGGTATTTCCATTGCTACATTGATGGACTGGTTCTTTTTATTTCTCATTCCCCATAGATATGAGGATGGTTTAGAAAGATATTGTAGCTCAACACTTTTAAGTTGTTCCAGAGAGATCTTGAGGGTGTCTGCTCCCAATCTTGAAATCCTGGGAAGGTTACAGGACAAGGAAGTTTTGTATAACCCTACTGAACTTGTAGACTCTGACCAGTTCAAGAGGTAAAGGAATCTTGGAGCAAAAGGGTGACTTTTTTTTTTTTTTTTAATTTAAACAATTCCCTAAGGTTCCTATCACTCCTTCAAAGTTGTGTTTTACATTTATTTTGGTCATTAGAGGATTAAAATAAACCTTAATTAATAACAATGAGCCTAACTATTCCCATTATCTTAAAAGTGAGTAGTGTGAATGAATCTTGCCAATAAGCAGTCTTAAAGTAATTTAAACTCACTCCATCTTTTTTGTCTCTTCCTAGTGCTCCATGAAGGAACTCCATTGATACATCTTCATTTTCATCCAGCCACTGCATGACAAAAGGCTCAAACCACCTAAAAAAATTAATAATGTTACATACTATAAAAGATATCATTTACACATAATTAATAGTGAATGCTGCTCTTTTCTTATATGAGACTAATTCAGGACCAAAAATTTCTTTTCATTCCCCTTTTTGCAGTTCTGTTTCCTCAGAGACCTTTAGCTTTACTTCATCAAACACATCCCTGTTTATTTAATTTCAACGTCTATCTCTTTCTTGGCTCCTCCCATGCTACTTTAAATATGCTTAGTTCCCAATTCCTGCACTACAATTTCCTTCACAATTCAAAATCCTGTAAAATGTAGATCTTATGTGCTGTCCTCTATCATGCCATTCTTTCACTTTTTAGTACTTTACCGATGGGCTTCCTTTCATCCATACCTACTCGTCTCCTGTAACTGATCCTGAGTGCTCACCTCTGGCTTGTTATGATTTACAATCCACCTGCAGTTGTGTTTTGTGAATGTTCTAAGTTACAAAGTCCTTTTTCCCATGTGATGGTACAATTGTATAGCATGCTTTCGTTAGAAGATCATCCTTTCCCCACTGCCTTGAATTGCCATCTTTGGTATAAATCAGGCAATGGCATATATGGGTTTGTCTCCAGACCAGTTTGTCCTACCGGTCTCTCTGTCATGTATTAACACCACACTCTTTTAATTAGTCTTGAGAACTGATAATGCAGCTCTCTAGGGTTTTTTTCTTCCTCTTCAAGACTGCCTTGGCTATTCTTAGCCCTTTGCATTTGTATATTACATTTTTTTTAAAGATTTTATTTATTTATTTGAGAGAGAGAGAGCACATGAGAGGGGGGAGGGTCAGAGGGAGAAGCAGACTCCCTGCTGAGCAGGGAGCCCGATGTGGGACTCGATCCTGGGACTCCAGGATCATGACTTAACCAACTGAGGCAGTCACTTAACCAACTGAGCCACCCAGGCGCCCCCTATATTACATTTTTTGAGTGAATGCCAATTTGCACAAAAATACCTGCTGGAATTTTTATGGGATTGCATTAAATCTCTAAGTCAATGGGGGGAGAATTACTATCTTTACAATAATGCATCTTTTTAGGAACACTGACTACTTTATTTTAGTTCATCTTAAATTTCTATTAGTAACATTTTATAGTTGTCTGAGTAGAGGGCTTGCACATCTTTCATCACTATTTGTTTCTCATGGTTTTAATGCTATTTAAGTGGGTAAGGTTTATATGTAATTTTCTAATTGATTGTGGCTACTATATAGAAATTTAATTAACTTTTATATAGACTTATTATAGTCACTTTTTTTGAGAGAGAGAGAGAAAGAGAGAGTGTGTGTGTGCCAGCATGAGGGGAGGGGAAGCTCAGCGTGGAGCCCTACCCAGGGCTCCATCTCATGACCCTGACTGAGATCATGACCTGAGCCAAAATCAAGAGTCAGACATTTAACCTACTGAGCCACCCAGGAGCTGCTTTTTAAATTCTATTAGTTATCCTATAGTTTTGTGGGTTTTTTTGGATTTTCTAGATGTACTATCATATCATAGACAAATATTGACAGCATCAACATATGCTTTTATAATCATTATACTTTTCTATCCCTTTCTTATCTTATTGCATTGCATAGGACTTTTAGTAAAATGTTAAATAAAGGTGATTCCAGGGGGAAGCTTTCAAATTTTTATCCATAAGCATAATGTTTAGAGAGGGGATCAAGACGGCAGAGTAGGAAGATCTTGAGCTTCTGTTCTCCCACCGACACACCAAAATCTACAATTACATATAGAACTATCTCAGACAATGAAGTGAAGATTAATAGAAGAGATCTTACACAACTAAAGATATAAATAAAAAGTCACATGGAAACAGTTCAGACAGGTAGAGAGGTGGTCTGGTCAGGACCAATACCCCAATGCGACCCACAGGTGTAGAAGCCTTCCCTGAAGAATAAGGGGTCTGAGACCCACACTGGGCTCCGAAGCCCAGAGAACCTGCACCAGGAAGATGAGCACCCATATCCAGGAGAGCCAGAGAGCAGCAGAAATGGAAACTCCACTCTCAGTCACAGTCGGCCACACCAAAAGCCTGGCCCACCTTGGGCCTTGCAACTAGTCAGGCCAGAGCCAACACTGTGAACTAGCACCCCTGAAGCAGTCACAGCCTGGTCCCGCAGCCACGCAGGTCAGGGTCAAGCCCCATTCACCAGAATGCCCATAGCAGTTGTAGCAGGGCCTAGCAGACAGCTGTGCCAAGGGACAGCCCCCCACACAAGCAGTTGTGCATGAAAAAACCCAATAACAACCACCTCCAGCCATAACAGGAGGGTGCATCTGGCCCACACAGAAGACACCCCTGCGGCACCTGGCAGGTGACCAGGGGAGTTTATGATACTGGGCCCCATAGCACACCTTCTGCATAAAGCTCCTCCTTCAAGACCAGGAGAATTAGCTAATCTACTTAATACATAGAAAGAAACACAAAGAGGCATAATGAGGGGACAGAACAATATGGCAAAAAATATGACAGAAAGAACAAGACGAAACCCCCCAAAAAGAACTAAATGAAATGAAGGTAAGTGACTTACCAGATAAACAGTTCAAAGTAATGGTCATAAAGATGTCTACTGAACTCAGGAGAAGAACGAATAAATACCCTGAGAACTTCAACAAGGATAGAAAATATTAAAAAGAACCAACCAGAAATGAAGCCTACAATAACTGAAATGAAAACTGTACTACAGAAAATCAACAGAACACTAGATGATGCAGAAGAACGGATCAGTGATTTGGAAGACAGGGTAGTGGAAATCATCCAAACTGAACATCAAAAAGAAAAAGGAATTTAAAAATGAGGATCACTGGGGCACCTAGGTGGCCCATTTGGTTAAGCACCCGACTCTTGGTTTCGGCTCAGGTCATGATCTCAGGGTTGTGAGATTGAGCCCCACATCAGGCTCTGTGCTCAGTTTGGAGTCTGCTTGAGGATTTCTCTCTCCCTCTCCCTCTCCCCCTGCTCATGCTCTCTCTCTCTCTCTAAAATCAATCTTTAAAAATAAATAAAAAATAAGGATAATAAAATAAATAAAATAAAAATAAATAAAAGATAAGTTTAAGGGCCCTCTAGGACCTCAAGCATACTAACATTCATATTATAGTGGTCCCAGAAGGAGAAAAGATAGAAAAAGGTACAGAAAACCTATTTGAAGAAATAATGGCTAAAGATACCCCTAACCTAGTGAAGGAAACAGACATCCAAGTCCAGGAATCACAGAGAGTCCCCAAAAAGATGAATCTAAAGAGACCTACACCAAGACACATTATAATCCAAGTGTCCACAGTTAAAGATAAAGAGAGATTCTTAAAGCAGCAAGAGAAAACAATTATTTATGTATAAGGGAACCCCAATATGACTATCAGCTGATTTTTCAGCAGAAAATTTACAGGCCAGAAATAGTGGCACAATATATTCCAAGTGCTGAAAGGAAAAACAATTATAACCAAGAATACTCTACCTGGCAAGATTATCACTCAGAACTGAAGGAAGCATAAGGAGTTTCCCAGACAAGCAAAAGTGAAAGGAGTTCATTAACAATAAACTGGCCTTCCAAGAAATGTGAAAAGAACTTCTTTAAACATAAAAGAAAAGGCCATAACTAAAAAACAAAAAAATAATAAAAGAAAAAAATCTCAGTGGTAGAGGTAAATACATAGTAAAGGTATTGTTTCAATCATCTAAACAGGTAGTATGAAGGTTAAAAGACAATAGTAAAATCATCTAGACCTACAATAATGAGTCAAAGGATACACAAAATAATGACACGTAAAATATGACATCAAAAACAAAAAAAATAGGGGAAGAGTAAAAATGTAGTGCTTTTAGAACATGCTGGAACCTAAACAACTATCAACTTAAAATAGACTGCTATATATGGGATATTATGTATGAACTTTGTGGTAACCACAAATACCTATAACAGACACACAGATACACAAAAATTAAAGAGAAAGAAATACAAACATAACACTAAGGAATGTCACTAAATCACATGAGAAGAGAGTAAGAGAGAAAGAAACAGGAAAAAAACTACAAAAACAACCATAAAATGGTTGAAAAAGAAAACAATCATAAAATGGCAAGAAGTACATATCTATCAAGGGTTACCTTAAATGTAAAGAGATTAAATCAAAAGATAGATGGGGCTAAACAGATAAAAAAAACCAAACACAAGCTAGGTTCTATATATGCTGCCTATAATAGAGTCACTTCAGATCTAAAGACACAAACAAACTGAAAGTGAAGGGACAGAAAAATCTATTCCTTGCAAATAGAAACAAAAAGACAGCTGTGGTAGAAATACTTATATCGGACAAAATAGACTTTAAAAGAAAGGCTGTAACAAGAGACAGAACAGGGGTTCAATCCAACAAGAGGGTATATGACACTTTAAATATCTATGTACACAAGATAGGAGCACCTAAATACATAAAGCAAATGTTACTAGACAAGGGAGAAATTCATGGTAATATAATAATAGAGGACTTTAACACTCCACTTACAACAAAGGAATGATCATCTAGGGAGAAAATCAGTAAGGAAACATTGGCCTTGAACAACACAGTAGACCAAATGGACTTAATATATACACAACACTCCATCCAAAAGCAGAAGAATACACATTCTTTTTAAGTGCACACAGAACATTTTTCAGGATGGATCACATGTTGGACCACAAAACAAGTCTCAGTAAATTAAAGAAGACTAAAATCATATCAAGTATCTTTTCTGACCACAATGGCATGAAACTAGAAATCAATTACAAAAAGAAAAGTGGACAAAACACAAACATGTGGAATCTGAACATTATTATCAACCAGTAAGTCAATGAAGAAATCAAAGAAGAAAAGAAAAATCCTTGAGACAAATGAAAATGGAAATAAACAGCCCAAAATCTATCGGATGCAGAAAATGCAGTTTTAAAAGAGAGGTAAATAGTGATACAGGCTTATCTCATGAAACAAGAAAAATCTTAATAAACAATCTAACCTTACACCTGAAAGAATAGAAAAAAAGAATAAAGACCAGAGTTAATAGAAGAAAGGAAATTATTAAAGATCAGAGCAAAAATAAATGAAATAGAGACTATGAAAACAATAGAAATAATGAAACTAAGAGTGGTTCTTTGCAAACATAAACAAAATTGATAAACCTTTAGCTATGAAGAAAAAAAAAAAAGAGGCCCAAATAAAATCAGAAATGAAAGAGAAGTTACAACTTATGCCACAGAAATACAAAGGATCATAGAAAACTATAATTATGTGCCAACAAATGGGAAGAAATGGATAAATTCCCAGAAACATATGATCTAAGACTGACTCAAAAAAAAAAAAAATAGGAAATATGAATAGACCAATTACAAGTAATAAAAATGAATTAGTAATAAAAAAAAAACAACTCCCAAAAGAAGAAAAGCCCAGGACCAGATGGCTTCACTGCCAAATTCTACCAAGTATTCAAAGAAGAGTTAATAACCTATCCTTCTCAAACTATACCAAAAATTAAAGAAGGAATGCTCCAAACTCATTCTATATTCTCAGTGTTACTCTGATGCCAAAGTTAGACAAAGTCACCATAAAACAATACAATTACAGGTCAATATCCCTGATGAACACAGAGGCAAAATTCTTCAACAGAATATTAGGAAGCTGAATTTAAAAATACATTAAAAGGATTATACACTGTGATCAACTAGGATTTATTCCAGGAATGAAAGGATGGTTCGCTATCTGCAAATCAATCAATGTAATACCACATTAGCAACAACAACAAAAGAATAAAAATCATACAACCTTACCAATAGATGCATAAAAACCATTTGATAAAATTCAACATCTGATAACAACTCTCAAAAAGAGAGTATACAGGGAACATGCATCAACATAATAAAGGCCATATATAATAAACCCATGGCTAACATCATACTTAATGGTGAACACTTGAAGGCTTCTCCTTTCATTTTTTTAAAAGATTTTATTTATTTATTTGACAGAGAGAGATGGCGAGAGCAGGAACACAAGCAGGGGGAGTTGGGAGAGGGAGAAGCAGGCTTCCCGCTGAGCAGGGAGCCCGACATGGGGCTTGATCCCAGGACCCTAGGATCATGACCTGAGGTGAAGGCAGCCACTTAACAACTGAGACACCCAGACACCCTGAAGGCTTTTCCTTTCAGATCAGGAACAAGACAAGAATGCCCGGTTGTGCCACTGTTTTTTCTACACAGTATTGGAAATCCTAGTCACAGCAATCGGATGAGAAAAAGAAATCAAAGATATCCAAATTGGGGAGGAGGAGCAAAATGGAGGAGTAGGAGACCTAAATTTCATCTGGTCTGAGGAAATCAGCTAGATAGGTATCAAAACATTCTGAACACCTATAAACTCAACAGGAGATCGAAGAAAAGAATAGTAGCAACTCTCTGAACAGAAAAGTGACCACTTTCTGGAAGGTAGGACGTGTGGAGAAGTGACTCCAAGGCGATATTTGGAAAGATAGACCACAGGGGGAAGGGAACCGGCTACCAGCAAGTGATAGAGGAGCAGAGCACAAAATTGGAACTTTTAGAAGTCTGCTCCACTGAGGGATGCTGCTCCAGTGGCTAAGCGGGGGGTGGAACCCTCTCTGCGACAGTGTGGTCTCAGGACCCTTGGGGTCACAGAAAGACCGGGGGTGCCTGAGTGTGGCAGAGCTCCCAGGTATGGAGGGGGGAAGCGAGCTGCAAAAACGGAGCCGAGGAGTGGGCTCTCAGCTCGGGGTTGCCATAAACCGTGATCCCTGGCATAGTCAGGCCACTACTCTTCGAGCAGGGGCCCAACAAGCAGCAGATCTCCCCCTCCTCCCCTGGGAGAAGAGGCACGGAAGTGCACCTCAGGATCTGCTGGGTTTGGAGACTCCAAACGGGGTTGTGTGCCAGAGACAGAAAGGCTCAGTCACAGGCTGGATGAGCACAGAGTGAAGCTGGAGACCAGGGAGACAGGAGTGATTGACTGATTTTCTCTGGGGGCTCACTGAGGAGTGGGGCCCCAGTTCTTGGCTCCTCTGGAGCAGAGATTGGGAGGCTGCCATTTTCTTTCTTGTCCTCCAAAGCTGGACAGAAAGCTTGCAGAGAACAAAAGCTACCAAGAGCAAACCCGAGCAGATTACCTAGCCTAGCCCCTAGCAAGGGCGGTGCAATTCCACCTCAGGCAAAAACATTTGAGAATCACAGCAACAGGCCCCTCACCCAGAAGATCAGCAAGAACAGCCAGCCAAGACCAAGTTTACCCATCAATGAGACCAGCAGAACTCAAGCACTAGGGAAATACAGCACACAGAATTCATGGCTTTTTTCCCTATGATTCTTTAGTCTTCCAAAGTTAATTTTTTAAATTTTCTTTATTTTTCTTTTTGTTTCAATTTTTCTTTTTCCCTTCTTCAACCAACATCTTACCCCTTTTTTAAAAATCTTTTTTATTTTTCATTTTTAGAGTCCTATTCTATCCCTTCATTGTAGTTAACATTACTTTATATATATATATATATATATATATATATATATATATAAGTTGTTCTCCATTTAAAATTTTGGCATATAGTTTCTTCTAACAGAGCAAAATATACCCTAAATCTCTAGTGTGTGGCTTTGTTCTAGTCTCCTGCCTGATCACATTCTCTTTTTTTTTTTTAATTTCTCTTTTTTCAACCAACTTATCAATTCCTTTTATAAAATCTTCTATAATTTTCATCTTTACACTCATATTCCATCCCTTCATCATATTTACCCTTGTTTTTGTATATATATAAGTTTTTCTTTCTTTAAAACTTTGGGAGGCACTTTCTTCTAACAGACAAAAATACTCCCCAAATCTAGTGTGTGGCACTGATCTATTCACCAGCCTGATCATATTTGATCATATTCTTTTTTTTTTTTCTTTTTTTCCCTTTCTTTTCCCCCCGGTTTGGGGTCTCTTCTGATTTGTTTAGTGTATATTTTTCACAGGTCGTTGTTACCCTGTTAGCATTTTATTCTCTCATTCATCTATTCTCCTCTGGACAAAATGACAAGATGGAAAAAAATCATCTAAAAAAAAAAAAAAACAAGAGGTAGTACCGACTGCCAGGGACCTAATCAATACAGACATTAGTAAGATGTCAGAACTAGAGTTAAGAATGACGATTATAAAGATATTAGCTGGGCTTGAAAAAAGTGTGGAAGATACTAGAGAATCGCTTTCTGGAGAAATAAAAGAACTAAAATCTAACCAAGTCGAAATAAAAAAAGGTATTAATGAGATGCAATAAAAAATGGAGGCTCTAACTGCTAGGATAAATGAGGGAGAAGAATCAGTGATATAGGGGCACCTGGGTAGCTCAGTTGGTTAAGCAATTGCCTTCGGCTCAGGTCATGATCCTGGAGTCCCGGGATCGAGTCCCGCATCGGGCTCCCCTGCTTAGCGGGGAGTCTGCTCCTCCCTCTGACCCTCCCCCCTCTCATGTGCTCTCTCTCTCATTAAAAAAAAGAATCAGTGATATAGAAGACCAAAAGGTGGAGAATAAAGAAGCTGAGAAAAAGAGAGATAAACAAATACTGGATCACGAGGCCAGAATTCAAGAGATAAGTGACACCATAAGACGAAACAATATTAGAGTAACTGGGATCCCAGAAGAAGAAAGAGAGAGAGGGGCAGAAGGTATATTGGAGGAAATTATAGCAGAGAACTTCCCTAATTTGGGGAAGGAAACAGGCATCAAAATCCAGGAAGCACAGAGAACCCCCCCTCAAAATCAATAAAAATAGGTCAACACCCCGACATCTAATAGTAAAACTTACAAGTCTCAGAGACAAAGAGAAAATCCTGAAATCAGCTTGGGACAAGAGGTCTGTAACCTACAATGGTAGATTGGAAGCAGACCTATCCACAGAGACCTGGCAGGCCAGAAAGGACTGGCATGATATATTCAGAGCACTAACAAGAAAAATATACAGCCAAGAATACTATATCCAGCTAGGCTGTAGTGAAAATAGAAGGAGAGATCAAAAGCTTCCAGGACAAACAAACACTAAAAGAATTTGCAAACACCAAACCAGCCCTACAAGAAATCTTGAAAGGGGTCCTCTAAGCAAAGAGACAGCCTAACAGTAACATAGACCAGAAAGGAACAGAGACAATATACAGTAACAGTCACTTTACAGGCAATACAATGGCACTAAATTCCTATCTTTCAATAGTTACCCTGAATGTAAATGGGCTAAATGCCCCAATCAAAAGACAAAGGGCACCAGATTGGAGAAAAAAACAAGACCCATCGATATGCTGCCTGCAAGAGACTCATTTTAGACCCAAAGACACCCCCAGATTAAAACTGAGGGGGTGGAAAACCATTTACCATGCTAATGGACATCAAAAGAAAGCTGGGGTGGCAATCCTTATATCAGACAAATTGACTTTAAACCAAAGACTATAATAAGAGATGAGGAAGGACACTATATCATACTTAAAGGGTCTATCCAACTAGATCTAACAGTTTTAAATATCTATGCCCCTAACGTGGGAGCAGTCAATTATATAAGCCAATTGATAACAAAAGCAAAGAAACACATTGACAACAATACAATGATAGTAGGGAACTTTAACACCCCCCTCAATGAAATGGACAGATCATCTAAGCAAAAGATCAACAAGGAAATAAAGGCTTTAATAGACACACTGGACCAAATGGACTTCACAGACATATTCAGAACATTCCGTCCCAAAGCAACAGAATACATATTCTTCTCTAGTCCCCATGGAACATTCTCCAGAATAGATCACATCCTAGGTCACAAATCAGGTCTCAACTGGTACCAAAAGATTGGGATCATCCCTGCATATTTTCAGACCACAATTTGGAACTCATTCACAAGAGGAAAGTCAGAAAGAACTCAAATACATGGAGGCTAAAGAGCATCCTACTCAAGAAAGAATGGTTCAGCCAGGAAATTAAAGAAGAATTAAAAAAATTCACAGAAACAAATGAAAATGAAAACACAACTGTTTGAAATCTTTGGCATACAGCAAAGGCAGTCCTAAGAGGAAAGTATATAGCAATACAAGCCTTTCTCAAGAAACAAGAAAGGTCTCAAATACACAACCTAACCCTACACTTAATGGTGCTGGAGAAAGAACAGCAAATAAAGCCTAAACCCTGCAGGAGAAGAGAAATAATAAAGATCAGAGCAGAAATCAATGAAATAGAAACCAAAAGAACAGTAGAACAGATCAACGAAACTAGGAACTGGTTCTTTGAAAGAATTAATAAGATTGATAAACCCCTGGCCAGACTTACCAAAAAGAAAAGAGAAAGGACCCAAATCAACAAAATCATGAATGAAAGAGGAGAGATCACAACCAACACCAAAGAAATACAAACAATTACAAGAACATATTATGAGCAACTCTATGCCAGCAAATTAGATAATCTGGAAGAAATGGATGCATTCCTAGAGATGTATCAACTACCAAAACTGAACCAGGAAGAAATAGAAAACCTGAACAGACCTATAACCACTAAGGAAATTGAAGCAGTCATCAAAAATCTCCCAACAAGCAAAAGCCCAGGGCCAAATAGCTTCCCAGGGGAATTCTACCAAGCATTTAAGGAAGAATTAATAACTATTCTTCTGAAACTGTTAGAAAAAATAGAAATGGAAGGAAAACTTCCAAACTCATTTTATGAGGACAGCATTACCTTGATCCCAAAACCAGACAAAGACCCCATCAAAAAGGAGAATTACAGACCAATATCCCTGATGAACATGGATGCAAAAATTCTCACCAAAATACTAGGCAATAGGATCCAACAGTACATTAAAAGGATTATTCACCACGACCAAGTGGGATTTATGTCTAGGCTGCAAGGTTGGTTCAACATCCGCAAATCAATGTGATACAATACATTAATAAAAGAAAGAACAAGAACGATATGATCCTCTCAACAGATGCAGAAAAAGCATTTGACAAAGTACAGCATTCTTTCTTGATTAAAACTCTTCAGAGTATAGGGATAGAGGGTACATACCTCAATATCATAAAAGCCATCTATGAAAAACCCACAGCAAATATCATACTCCATGGGGAAAAACTGAGAGCTTTCCCCCAAGGTCAGGAATGCGGTAGGGATGTCCACTATCACCACTGCTATTCAACATAGTACGAGAAGTTCTAGCCACAGCAATCAGATAACAAAAAGAAATAAAAAGCATCTGAATCAGCAAAGAAGAAGTGAAACTCTCACTCTTTGCAGATGATATGATACTTTATGTGGAAAACCCAAAAGATTCCACCCCAAAACTGCTAGAACTCATACAGGAATTCAGTCAAGTGGCAGGATATAAAATCAATGCACAGAAATCAGTTGTATTTCTATATACCAACAACAAGACAGAAGGAGGAGAAATTAAGGAGTTGATACCATTTACAGTTGCATTCAAAATCATAAGATACCTAGGAATAAATCTAACCAAAGAGGCAAAGGATCTGTACTCAGGAAACTATAGAATACTCATGAAAGAAATTGAGCAAAACACAAAGAAATGGAAAAATATTCCATGTTCATGTTTTGGAAGAACAAATACTGTGAAAATGTCTATGCTACCTAGAGCAATCTGCACATTTAATGCGATCCCTATCAAAATACCATCCACTTTTTTCAAAGAAATGGAACAAATAATCCTAAAATTTGTATGGAACCAGAAAAGACCCCGAATTGCCAGAGGAATGTTGAAAAAGAAAAGCAAAGCTGGCGGCATCACAATTCCGGACTTCAAGCTCTATTAAAATTGTAATCAGCAAGACAGTATGGTATTGGCACAAAAACAGACACATAGATCAATGGAACAGAATAGAGAGCCCAGAAATGGACCCTCAACTCTATGGTCAACTCATCTTCGACAAAGCAGGAAAGAATGTCCAATGGAAAAAAGACAGTCTCTTCAACAAATGGTGCTGGGAAAATTGGACAGCCACATGCAGAAGAATGAAACTGGACCATTTCCTTACACCACACATAAAAATAGACTCAAAATGGATGAAAGACCTAAATATGAGACAGGAGTCCATCAAAATCCTAAAGGAGAACACAGACAGCAACCTCTTCGACCTCAGCCACAGCAACTTCTTCCTAGAAACATCACCAAAGGGAAGGGAAGCAAGGGCAAAAATGAACTATTGGGACCTCATCAAGATAAAAAGCTTTTGCACAGCAAAAGTCAACAAAACCAAAAGACAACCGACAGAATGGGAGAAGATATTTGCAAATGACATATCAGATAAAGGGCTAGTATCCAAAATCTATAAAGAACTTATCAAACTCAACACCCGAAGAACAACTAATCCAATCAAGAAATGGGCAGAAGACATGAACAGACATTTTTCCAAAAAAGACATACAAATGGTCAAAAGACACATGGAAAAGTGCTCAACATCTCTCGGTATCAGGGAAATCCAAATCAAAACCTCAATGAGATACCACCTCACACCAGTCAGAATGGCTAAAATTAACAAGTCAGGAAATGACAGATGTTGGTGAGGATGCAGAGAAAGAGGAAGCCTCCTATATGTTGGTGGGAATGCAAGCTGGTGCAGCCACTCTGGAAAACAGTATGCAGGTTCCTCAAAAAGTTGAAAATACTCAGAAAGTACATTTAGCTAGTAGTATTGAATTCTCTTAAAGGAATGCTTGAATTTTTTAAAATTATTGTTTTACCGTTTTTAAATACTTGCTTTATTTGAATGTTTAGCAGTACCCCCTTCCCACTTATATATTGTGTGGTACGATTTTGCTTGCCTATAAGAGTTTAAAAAATTTCCATGTGAAATACTCTGACATAATCATAGATGTAACTTACATTAACTGTTAAGAATTAACAGTCTGATTTAATAAATGGTTCATTTTAAAGGTTAAAAAAAAAAGTTGAAAATAGAGCTATTTTGACCCAGCAATTGCACTACTGGGTATTTACCACACAGATACAAATGTAGGTATCCAAAGGGGTACGTGCACTCCAATGTTTATAGCAGCAATGTCTACAATAGCCAAACTATGGAAAGAGCCCAGATGTCCATCAACAGATGAATGAATAAAGAAGATGTGGTGTATATATATACAATGGAATATTATGCAGCCATCAAAAAACATGAAATCTTGTCATTTGCAACGATGTGCATAGAACTAGAGGGTATTATGCTAAGTGAATTAAGTCAATCAGAGAAAGACAAATATCATATTATCTCACTGATATGAGGAATGCTTAATCTCAGGAAACAAACTGAGGGTTGCTGGAGTGGTGGGGGGTGGGAGGGATGGGGTGGCTGGGTGATGGACATTGGGGAGGGTATGTGCTACGGTGAGTCCTGTGAATTGCGTATGACTGATGAATCACAGACCCGTACCTCTGAAACAAATAATACATCATATGTTTAAAAAAAAAAAAAAAGAAGACAGTACGAAGGGAAAAATGAAGGGGGGGAAGTCGGAGTGGGAGACGAACCATGAGAGACTATGGACTCTGAGAAACAAACTGAGGGTTTTAGAGGGGAGGGGGATGGGGGGCTTGGTTAGCCCAGTGATGGGTATTAAGGAGGGCACATATTGAGTGGAGCACTGGGTATTATACCCAAACAATGAATCATGGAACACTACATCAAAAACTAATGATGTAATGTATGGTGACTAACATAACATAATAATTAAAAAAAGATATCCAAATTGGAAAAGAAGTAAAACTGTCATTATTTGCAGTTGATATACTATATCTAGAAAACATTATGGACTCCACTGAAAAACTATTAAAACTAATGAATTCAGTAAGGTTGCCAGATATGAAAGTAATATACATAAATCTGTTTCACTTCTATACACTAATAATGAACTATCAGAAAGAGAAATTAAAGGAAAAAACCTATTTACAATTGCATCAAAAAACACCTAGGAATAAATGTAGCCAAGACGTTTAAAGAACTGTACTCTGAAAATAATACATTGATAAAAGAAATTGAAGATGACACAAATAAGTGGAAATATATACCATATTTGTGATTTGAAGAATATTGTTAAAATGTCTATACTACCCAAAGCAATCTACAGATTCAGTGCAATCCCTATCAAAATTCCAATGGAATTTTTTACAGACTAGAGCAAATGTTCCTGAAAATTGTATGGAATCAGAAAAGACCCCAAATAGCCAAAGCATCTTGAGAAATAAGAACAAAGCTTTAGGTGTCACTCTTCCTGATTTCTAACTATACTATAAAGCTATAGTAATCAAGCACACACACAAAAAGACACATAGATCAACAGAACAGAATAGAGTCTGGAAATAAACTCATGTTTATACATGATGAAGAATACACAATGGAGAAAAGGCCGTCTCTTCAATCAATGGTGTTGGGAAAACTGGACAGCTACATGCAAAAGAATAAAATTGGACCACTTTCTTACACCATATACAAAAATAAACAGAAAATGTATTAAAGACCTAAATATAAGACTTGAAACCATAAAATTCCTAGAAGAACACATATGCACGAGCTCTTGGACATCTTAGCAATATTTTTTTTTTATCCATTTCCTCAAGCAAGGGCAACAAAAGCAAAAATAAACAACTGGGACTACATCACACTAAAATGATTTTGCACAGCAAAGAAAACCATCAACAAAACAAAAAGGTAACCTACTGAATGGAAATAATATTTGCAAATGATATGACCCATAAAATGTCAATGTCCAAAATATATTAAAAAAAAACCTCACCAAACTCAATATAAAAACATCCATTCAAAAAATAGGCAGAGGGCCTTAACAGACATTGCTCTAAAGAAGACATACAGATGGCCAACAGACACCAAAAGATACTCAAGATCACTTATCATCAGGGAAATGCAAATCAAAAGCACAAGATATTGTCTCACATTTGAAAGAATGACTATATATTTAAAAAAAAGCAAACAAGAAATAACAAGTGTTGTTGAGGATGCAAAGAAAAGGGAATCCTCATGCACTGTTGGTGGAAAGTCAAAATTGTGCAGCCACTATGGAAAAATTTATGGTAGTTCCTCAAAAATTAAAAACAGAAATATCGTATGATCCAGCAATCCCACTTCTGGGAATTTACCTGAGGAAAATGAAAACAGTAATTCAAAAAGATATATATACCATTACATGTCCATTACACCATTATTTACAGTAGCCAAGATATGGAAGCAATCTAAGTGTCCATCTTATAATAGATGAATGGATGAAGATGTGGTATAGATATACAATGGAATGTTAGCCATAAAAAAGAATGCAATCTTGCCATTTGTGACAGCCTGAGTAGATCAAGAGGATATTATGCTCAGCGAAGTAAGTCAGACAGAGAAAGACAGATGCCATATGATTTCATTTACATATGGAATCTAAGAAAAACAAAAAACAAAAGACCATGCAAAACAGAAACAGATTCATTGATACAGAGAAAAAACCGGTGGTTGTCAGAGGTGAGGAGAGGGGAGGGATGGGTGAAACAGAGTAAGAGGATTGAGAGATACAAACTTCCAGTTATAAAATAAATAAGACATGGAGATACAATGTACAGTATAGGAAATATAATTACTAATAATATAACAATTTTGCATGATGACAGACAGTAGCTAGATGTATGGTGTGATCAATTTATAATGTTTGTAAATGTTGAACAATTATGTTGTACCCCTGAAACTAAAATAATATCTTACACCAACTACATTTCAATTAAAAAATAGACACAAAAGGGGCGCCTGGGTGGCTCAGTCGTTAAGCATCTGCCTTCGGCTCAGGTCATGATCCCAGGGTTCTGGGATCGAGCCCCGCATCGGGCTCCCTGCTCAGTGGGGAGCCTGCTTCTCCCTCTCCCACTCCCCCTGCTTGTGTTCCTGCTCTCGCTATCTCTCTCTCTGTCAAATAAATAAATAAAATCTTAAAAAAAAAAAAATAGACACAATGGTTATATAGTTGTTTCTTTTTTGAAAGAGTGTGTCTTTTATTAGATTAAGATAGTTCCCTTCTATTCTTAACTTCTAAGAGATTGTTATAATAAATTGATACTGTATTTTATTAAATTATTGTTCTGTGCCTACTGTAATGACTGTAGGGGTTTTCTCTTTCATTCCTTAAATGTGGTGAACTGTATTCATTGCTTTTAAAATGTTAAACTAATTTTATATCTCAGGAATAAACACCCGTTGGTCATGTTATATTAGTCTTTTTATAAACTACTGGATTCTATTGGCTAATATTTTACTTTTTAAATATATTTTCAGAGAGAAATTGTTCTTCAATTGTATGTCATATTCTCAATAGGTTCCAGTAGTTGAGGATATGCTGGCCTCAAAAAATGATGTGAAAAGTGTTCCTGTCTTTTTGGAACAGTTTGTGTAATATTGGTGGTATTCTTCTTTAAACAGTTGGGAAAATTCTGTTTGGAGCTATCTGAGCCTGGAGTTTCTGTTGTGACATGATTTTTAACTATGTATTCAAATTTCAAAAGTTAGGGGCCCATTCAGATTTTATCTTTTTTTTAATTTTAGCTTAGTAAGTTATATAAAGGAATTGGTACGTTTTTGTCTGACTTTCAAATGCACTGGTGTAAATAATGTCTTAATATATTTTATCTTTCTGGATCTTTAGTGATGTCACTTTCTAGTAACAATAATTTGTGACATCTGTTTTTCCTTTTTTTTCCATTGGCCTTGCTAAGTCTTTTTTAATTTTTATTATGTTTTTCAAGAACAAACTCTTGGCTTTGCAGTTTCTTCTATTTTAAAATTTATTTTTGCTCTAGGTCCTGTTGATCATTTTCTCCTTCTACTTTCTTTTGACTTAAGTTGTTCTTTAAACTAGTCTTATACTATTGATTTTATACCTTTCTCCCTCTTCTCTCTATAGAATTAGAAGCTACACACTTTCTTCTATTTCCTGTTTTAGCTGCAATCCATAAGTTTCAACATGTGATATTTTACTATCACTTAGTTCAAAATATTTTGTAATTTACACTGATTTCTTTTTTACTCAGGTTTTAGAGAGTTCTGCTTAATTTGCCTATCTGGTCATTTTCTAGTTATCTTCTTGGAGTTGATATCTGGCTCAATTCCACAGTGGTCCAAGACCATACAGTATATATTTCAATCTTTTAAAATCCATTAGACCTGCTTTATGGTTCACAGAATAGTCTATTTAGGTAAATGCACCATGTGCGTGTGATAACAATGTGTGTTTTGTCACTGTTGGTCATAAATTGTAGATGGGTGTGTGTGTGTGTATAAACAATTCCCACAAAAAATTGTGGAACCTCTAGGTGACCAAATACAGATAGATAAATATCTTTAAGTGTGTAATTCATGTTGTTGAAACTTCTGTATTTTAACTGTCTGATTCTTCAGTTGCTGAAAGAAGTATAATCTCCAAGTAGAATTGTTGAGTTGTTGGTTTTTCACTTCTGACAATTTTTGCTTTATGTATTTTGTTGACATGTTATGAGATACATTTACAACTGATGTATCTTTTTGAATTGCTCCTTTAATCATGAAATATTTCTCTCAAAATTTTTTTGTTATATTTCTCATTTTGAAGTCTGTTTTGTTTAATATTAGTATAGCTGTGAAAATTTCATACCAATTATTGTTTTCATCCTTTACTTAACCTTTCTAGACACTTAAATTTTAGGTGAATAAATTATAAGCAAGATAGTCTGGGATTTACTATTTTATCTGTAGGACAATATTTGTTGAATAGAGTATTAATCCATTTATGTTTAATGATTACACTTAATCTTCTGACAAACTTAATTTTAAAGACATCATCTTGCTTCCCCCACCGCCCCCTAAATTTCCTGCCTGCTCTTTATTTTTTGCATTCTCCTTTCCTGCCCTTAGGTATGTTTGTTTTACTCTCCCTTCACCCTATTGTTTTATGGATGCATAGTACTTATGGGGTTACACTATAAATTTTAACACCCATCCATGACACATTAGAGGATTTTTAAATTGAGTATTTTACACTTGCTAAACAATTCAAGGATCTTATGACATATTAACTCCATTTATTGCTTTTCTACCCTTTTATGCTACTGTTGTCTTGTATCTTAATTCTATGTACCTTTTCTTCTACAGATTTTTTTACTTTAAATAGTTAATGTATTTTTAAGTGCCCTTCTTTGCTTACCTTTTCTAATGTATTTTATCATTTACTACATTACTGCATTTTTATCTTCATTTTCCTTCTATCTGAAGCATGCCTTATATATTTTTTATGAAGGTCTGCTGGAAATGGGTTCTTTCAGCTTCTCAGTTATATAAATATACTTATTTCATCTTGTTTTGAAATGATATTTTTGATGCTTATAGAATTCTAAGTTATTAGTTGTTTTCTTTCAGCACTTAAAAGATATCATTGCAGTGTATTCTGGTTTTCAGTCCCTCCTATTGAACAATTATCCAAGAGTGTTACTGCAGCTCCTTTGAAGGTAAAGTGTCTTATCTTCCTTGACTGCAATAAATGGAAAGATTTTTTTTTTATTCTTTTCTGGTTTTAAGCAACTTTATATGATGTAATGACAGGTAGTTTTCCTTGCTTTAAATATCCTGCCTAGGGGGTGCCTGGGTGGCTCAGTTAGTTTAGCAACTGCCTTCGGCTCAGGTCATGATCCTGGAGTTCCTGGATCGAGTCCCGCATCGGGCTCCCTGCTCGGCAGGGAGTCTGCTTCTCCCTCTGACCCTCCCCCCTCTCATGTGCTCTCTCTCATTCTCTCTCAAATAAATAAATAAAATCTTTAAAAAAAAAAATCCTGCCTAGGATTTATAGAAATTCTTGAACTGTGGCTTCATGTTTTTCATCCAATTTGCAAAATCCACACCTAGTATCTTATCATACATTGTTCTGATACTGTTCCTTCTCTCTTCTCCTTTTCTGGGACTCAATTCTTTGCGTAGTAGACCTTTACAACTTGTCCCATATATCCCTTGTTTGATTCTTTCTTCTATATTTTGTATTTTTTTTTTTTTTTGGTTTATTCCTCTGTTTTTATATGGATATTTTCTCCAAACAATTCTTCCATTTCTTTTATCCCCTCTTCTGGTAGGTACAATCTGCCATTAAGCCCATTTATTACATTCCTAATTTCATCATTTTTCAGTTCTGTAGTTTTTCTTTTATTCTTCTTATAAATCCTATTTTTCTGTGGAAATTCTCTCACATTTTGAAGTTTAGATCAAAGTCTATGTCTGATAAGTCTAATATCTATTTTTCTCTTGGATTTTATTCAATTGGTCCTGTTCCCTGGCAGTCTTTAATTTTTTTGTTGAATATTATACATTGTCTATGAAAAGATATGGAACCTTTGATTGGTTATTTCCTCTACAGAAAATCTAAATTTTTCCTTGTATTTGCAGGGAGATAGTTATAGTTATAAAGTAGACAAGGCTGATTTCTAGGGCACAGCCCTCAGGGATCTCACCTGAAAGTCTGGTAAGTCTTGTTTCTTAGGAAGTCTTCACCTCTAATTTTTGTCTGTCCAGCATTGTGAGGATGCTGAAGTGTCTACTTAAGTTTTAATCCTCTCAGTGCTTCTTTCTACACCTGCTTATTTCTGCCTCAGTCTCCATACATGGGCAGATTAAGAATCAGAAAATACCTCAGGGAGAAAACTGTATGCAAGGTGCCGTGCTTACTTTTCTGTGGTTTGCATTTCTCTAGGACCTTGGTCCTACAGGTCCAAGCAACCTTCATAGTACTGAACACAACGTTTATTTCTCTACCCCACGGACATTGCTATAAGCTAGGCTACTGTTCTCTGTTTGGTCACAATGACCTGCATTGCAAATTGGCAAATGCATGGGAGCAGGGAGGATAGAGAAAAAAAAGCAAATACAGGATTCACCTCAATGCATTTCTCTTCTCTCAGGGACCATAGTTTCTCAATTCCTGGTTGCCTTGATTGCTCTCTGATGCTGTTTAATTTTATTCAGCTTTTATATTGGTGTTCAGTGGGCATGTCAGTCTGATTTTAGTTAGTGTAGTGTAGTTAGTCTAGACAGAGTCAAAGCAGAAGTCTCTGGCTAATAGCATCTCTTCTTTACTTCTCTATTCCAAGTCAGTATTACCAGCTGCTTAGGCACTTATACTTCATCTTTAATTCTTTCCTATTTCTTTTATCCTCATATGTATTAGTTGACAAATTATGTAAATTCTACCTCAGAAATCTCTCTCCCACACATACTCATCCTATACATTCTTACTACAATCACTCTCTAATGTGTACAGACTTTAACTAGTCCCAGTATCCCACTGTATCTTATAAACTTCTATGAGAAAAGTCAATTAAAGGGAAATTCTAATCTCATCATTACATTACTATCTTCTAAATCTCTTTCCTGTTGCCCTATCTTTGCCTCTTCCAATGCCCACAATGCCTCATGAATGTGGGGCAAGCTTCATAGCATTTATTTATAATAATCTAGTTCAAAACTACTTTTGCGGGCGCCTGGGTGGCTCAGTTGGTTAAGCGACTGCCTTCGGCTCAGGTCATGATCCTGGAGTCCCGGGATCGAGTCCCGCATGGGGTTCCCTGCTCGGCGGGGAGTCTGCTTCTCCCTCTGACGCTCCTCCCTCTCATGCTCTCTGTATCTCATTCTTTCTGTCTCAAATAAATAAATAAAATCTTTAAAAAAAAAACAACAAAAAAACCCTACTTTTGCTACCTACTCCTTTGGAAACATACTCTATACCCCACTATGATGACATTTCCCATGGACCATAGCCCATATATTCCTACTTCCATAATAATGCCCATAACTTTACTTTCAATCTAAATGCTTTTCTTGTCATCAACTGACCTAATTTTCAAAGTCTGCATCAGTGCTACTCCATCCATAAAGATTATGCAGAGTCCTCCAAATAGGGGTAATGTCTCTCTTCTGTGAGAACCCACTGCACTTTGTTTGTGCTCCTTGAATTAGTACTTATTTAATTTTGCCTTGCTTTATCATGATTTTTATACTTATCAGTATCTCATCAAGTACAAGCTTCTTTCAGGGTGAGGTCTTTATCTTATTCACTACTGTCCTATAGCATTCGGCACAGTGCCTGGTATATGGAAGACCCTCCTCAACAAAATTAAATAGAATTCTGAAAAATACGAGATGCAGAGTATTACAAATTTGTTTGCTTAGAAATATATTTGATACAGGCATGTTTATGAAAAATGTTACCTGTTTAATTATAACTTCTATTTTAGAAATATTAATTTCTAAGATATTTTTTGTTTGAATTAAAGGGAAAATCTGATTCTAGAGCTCAGTATACAGATACCCTCATTTTCCCAATAAAATCTGAGCTTGAGCACTTTCACAGAAGGTAACCTCATCATGTGAACCATATCCTGTTTTGTATTTCTTTTTCTTTGAGTTGAATATCTGAGTTAAGGCATAGTTGAAAAGTGTAACACAATTCAATTATATATGGTCCCAAAGAAATGCAAGTCATTTAATGTTGATTTTATAATAGAAATGTCTGCATTCAAGCAAAGATTATGAGAAGAGATTTTTAAGGCTGCATAATTCAGGTATAATTTTTATAGGACTATGAATTGAGAAGTTGGGGGTGAAAATCACTACTTACAAGGAGTATTCAGGAACAGCATCCTTGAAGGTAGGAAGTTCTCGCACATATTCATTATAAAACCATTTCACTTTGAAATGCAAATTCATATAATCGGTGCTCTTGCATAACTGCTTCTTCTCATGTTCTGTAACAGATAAAATCAAACATTTAATAAAGTTTGGTTTGCCAACAGTGCTGCTGTATTCCAATCTACTTTTATTAGTAGTATTTTAAAAAGGAAGAGAATAGTGTATTTGAGGTAAAAGCAAAGGGAATTGTTAAAGATGGACCTGAAATTTTACAAAATCCCAAAAGTACCATAGATCCTATGTAGAACAGATCAAGTAGTAATGACCAGTAACTTGCATGTTCTAATGTGCCTTCCTGAAAAAGGTGAGAATTCTGATGTTAAGAGTTGTAACATGCCAAAAATTTTCTGTTTATTTGCAAGCTTTCATATTTTGACTACTTTTAGCCTATTGCAAAGTTTCAGACAGATTAAAACTCTAAGCATGAATAAAATATGAATCAAACTAGGAGACATAATCCTTGATAAATACTGGAAATGTGAATTAGTAGATCACATTTCTGGCCTGGATACTGAACACTTAAAGAATTAAGAGTTGAAAAGGAGAGGAAATATATCTAACTTCTAAGCCAGATGATTTCTTCTTCCCATTTTAAGTTCATCTAAAATTATTTTGCACTCTGTGGCTTTTTTTGACATTTCTTTAGCAGGATTTCCTAATATGTGACATTTTTTCTCTCTAGCTTAGAATGTGTAGCTTAAAACTGTTTCTCTCTCTTTTTTTTTTTCTTTAATCTGGATATATAGTGGGGAAGAGAGACAAGTAATAATATTACTGAACATGTTTATCTCTGTTCCTCCCCTGCCCCCAATATTAATATCTTTGCCAATTCTGGCCCTAAGTATAGACATAAGCAAACCCCAAATATCCCAGACTATATTTATGTTGAAGCGTCCTCTAAGAAGTTCTGGTTGAGGCCTATGGATCTTTTTTTGAGCCAAGGGCTTTGATTTATAGTAGAAACATCCTATACTTTATATTCTAGACTGAAAATACTAATTGAAGCAATTAAATTGTTATACAAATTGAGGGCATCTTTGCTTTCCAAAACCCAACTATAGAGGGACTTAAATCCCAATGATAAACACAACCCCAAACTGAACATTTTCAAAGTATCTAAACAATGATTAATTCAAGACAATTTGTAGAGCAGCGAGAGAAAAAGTACACATATATACACAGAAACAAGAATAAATAGTACTTCTAGACTAAATTCCCAAACAAAATTATGAACTAGGTGATGTTTTGCTTCAACTCCCTCCAAATTTATTCCATTCATTCTATCTTTTAATGTCTGTTCTCCCCTACCCCTCTCCTCAGATGTCTAGTATCCCTCCACACCTTAAGGGAAGACATTTATTTGATATACTCATAGGTAGGGATTTAATTCAATCCTACCCTGAAACCCAGACAGGAGAAGATCCTGGCCCTAGAACCCACACACTAAGAGGGCTCTACTCATCACAAATACAAACTTAAAAATTAAATAGATTGTGGATTCCTCTGTCACTTGGGATCTCACACTCAGTGCTGGCAGAGTAAGCCAGAACCCAAAACATCTGCGTTTGTGACTAACACCACCTGCTCTTATAATTAACACCCTGGAAGCCCCACAGAAACACTTTAGACCATCTTTTGTTTTATATCCTAAAAACAAAAGGTGACTATGTGCAAGTGCTACTAAGGTTTGCAGACTGCCATTGCTAACAACAGAAATAGATACTGCTTTGGAGTATAGGAAGAAATTTGAGCTATGGAAGCATTTAAGTAAGAGAAAGGGTGAAATAACTCACCAGGTTCTTTCTCTGGATGGCATAAATGCAACAGGTTATTTCCTAACCAAGTATTATTTTCAAGCTTTAATAAGCACCATTTTCTTTGGTTTCAATGTATGCATTGGAAGGCACTCATGAATCAATACAGCATGCAAAACAGGTGTACTTGCTGCCTGGGGAATATTTTGACTATTAAATGATGCACATTACTCTCAAAGTTTGTATATGGGTAATTCTAGATGTAATATACATGAAGCCTCATATTCCTTGCCAACTGGATATCTACTGAATTCTAGAATTATCAATAGTTTTATTTTTGAAATTTAGATTTATGAGTTCTAACTCATTAAATTTTTGTTTATTCAAATGATTTACATAAAAATTTATATGAGATAATTGCATTTTGTCCTCATTTTAGTAAATATTTTTAAATGTCTTAGAAGAAAGTAACTTTCTGCAAACCATATATGAACTATATCTGAAAGCACACATGGAAATAATTTTAAATTTTTTGTATTTATAATTTAAATTACATCTTTATTCAAATCATGTCAATTTTGAGTAACATTTTATTTTTTTAATCCTTTAAATATTAAGAATATGTGTAAACTGTAAGTGAACCTCAGGGGGAAAAAAAGGTTGAAAAGAAATAGAAAAGAGTTCAATGACAAGGTATATTTAAATTTTTTAAACCAGGAAAAAATTAAAGAGAGCAGACATCATGTGACTTGGGGAAGGTTGTATTATTTGTCATGACTGTAGATAGAATGCAAAACTTTTAAAATGTTTTATTATAACTGCATAATCTGTAACCATGCTAAAATAAAGATGAAAATACACATTTTCTTAAAGAAAAATACAATAATTTATGAAATTTATATATTTACTTTGAAACCTAAACACTGCCACCCAGAACACCTATATATACATATTGATAATTAAGTTGTATTATCTTTGATATTTTGCCAACTTACAGCATATTAAAAAAGAACTGTTGCACATTTTTAATCTCATCAATATAAAAGCACATTTATTTGTTGAGGCAGGAAGATAGAGCTACATTTTATTTAACAGTTTGTTAGCTTGATTTAGAAATTATAAATATTTAGGTCTATGATATGTGGGCCTCCATTTGTGCTCTTGACTTTGCAAATGTTAGGGATGAGTCTGATGTGATGTGTTACCTCTTCCAAGATGTTTGCACATTAACAGAATCCTGAAGGTAAGGGCAACCCAGTTCCAGCTAATACCAAAACTGTTTACTGAGCATTTATCTTGTGCTAGGTTATGTGGGAGGCACTGGGGATATAAAGATTAAGTGCACAGAGCTCAGGATGGGTGACATATAATAATACATTTAATATAACATGGCAAGCATAATGATTTGATATGCACAGGAGGATGCTGTTTCTTGGAGGAGATGAATTTAGCCCCAACTTTGTGCTTTAGGTGAACAACCAAGAAATGATTTATGAGTAGTGGTTCAGTGCACAAAGAAGAATTTGAGTCAAAGGACACATATAAAATACAACTTTTTACTTCAAGAAATACTATTTAATATATATGTGTCTCTTTCATGAAACTGTGTAACTATATCTCAAGACTTTGGGCTTTTCAACAGAATACACATTCTTCTTGAGTGCACATGGAACTTTCTCCAGAACAGATCACCTACCATGTCACTAATTAGTGCTCAACCAATTCAAAAAGACTGGGATCATTCCCTACATATTTTCAGACCACAATGCTTTGAAACTGGAACTCATTCACAAGAGGTAATTTGGAAAGAATTCAAACACTTGGAGGTTAAAGAGCATCCTACTAAAAAATGAATGGGTCAGGACGCCTGGGTGGCTCAGTCGGTTAAGCATCTGCCTTCAGCTCAGGTCATGATCCCAGGGTCCTGGGATCGAGTCCCGCATCGGGCTCCCTGATCCGCGGGGAGCCTGCTTCTCCCTCTGCCTCTCTCTCTCTCTCTCTCTGTCTCTCATGAATAAATAAATAAAATCTTAAAAAAAAAATGAATGAGTCAATCAGGATATTAAAGAAGAATTAAAAAAATTCATGGAAACAAATGAAAATGAAAACACAACGGTTCAAAACCTTTGGGATACAGCAAAGGCAGTCCTAAGAAGGAAGTATATTGCAATACAAGCCTGTCTCAAAAAATTAGAAAAATCTCAAATACACAAGCTAACCTTACACCTAAAGGAGCTAGAGAAAGAACAACAAATAAAGCCTAAACCCAGCAGGATAAGAGAAATGATAAAGATCAGAGCAAAAATCAGTGAAATAGAAACCAGAAAAACAGTAGAACAGACCAATGGAACTAGATGCTGATTCTTTGAAAGAATTAATAAGATTGATAACCCCCTGCCAGAGTTATCAAAAAGAAGAGAGAGAGGACACAAATTAATAAAATCATGAATGAAAGAGGAGAGATCATGACCAAGAAGGAAATGCAAACAGTTTTAAGAACATATTATGAGCAACTATATGCCAACAAATTAGTCAATCTGGAGGAAATGAATGCATTTCTGGAAACTTATAAACTACCAAAACTGAAACAGGAAGAAATAGTAAATCTGAACAGACCCATAACCACCAAGGAAACTGAAGCAGTAATCAAAAACCTCCCCAAAAAACAAGATTCCAGGGCCAGATGGCTTCCCAGGGGAATTCTACCAAACATCTAAAGAAGAATTAATACTTATTCTACTGAAGCTATTTTAAAAAATAGAAATGGAAGGAAAACTTCCAAACTCTACTTATGAGGCCAGCATTACCTTGATCACAAAACCAAAGACCCCATCAAAAAGGAGAATTACAGACCAATATCCTTGAGCATGGATGTCAAAATACTCACCAAGATACTAGCCAATAAGATCCAAAAGTACATTAAAAGGATTATTCACCATGACCAAGTGGGATTTATCCCTGGGATGCAAGGGTGGTTCAGCATTTGCAAATCAATCAACATGATAGATCACATTGATAAAAGAACCATATGATCCTCTCAATTGATGCAGAAAAAGCATTTGACAAAATATAGCATCTTTTCTTTTTTTTTTTTTTTAATGAGAGACAGAAAGCACGAGAGGGAAGAGGGCAGAGGGAGAAGCAGACCCCCCGCTGAGCAGGGAGCCCGATGCGGGACTCGATCCCGGGACTCCAGGATCATGACCTGAGCCGAAGGCAGTCGCTTAACCAACTGAGCCACCCAGGCGCCCTAGCATCTTTTCTTGATTAAAACTCTCCAAAGTGTAGGGATAGAGGGAACATATCTCAATATCATAAAAACCATATATGAAAAGCCCACAGTGCATATCAGTCTCAATGGGGAAAAACCAAGATCTTTTCCCCTAAGGTCAGGAACACAACATGGATGCCCACTCTCACTGCTGTTGTTCAACATAGAGCAAGAATTCCTAGCCTCAGCAATCAGACAACAAAAAGAAATAAAAGGCAATCAGATTGGCAAAAAAGAAATCAAACTCTCACTCTTCACAGATGACATGATGTTTTATATGGAAGACTCCAAAAGACTCCACCCCAAAATTGCTAGAACTCATAAAGGAATTCAGCAAAGTGACAGGATATAAAATCAATGCACAGAAATCAGCTGCATTTCTATGCACTAACAATGAGACAGAAAAAGGAGAAATTAAGGAATTGATCCCATTTACAGCTGCACCAAAAAACCATAAGATACAGAGGGATAAACCTAACCACAGAGGATAAAGGATATGTACTCTAAAAACTACTTATGAAAGAAATTGAGGGAGACACAAAGAGATGGGAAAACATTCCATGCTCATGGATTGGAAGAATAAATGTTATTAAAACGTCTATGCTACCCAGAGCAATCTATACATTCAATGCAATCTCTACCAAAATACTACTGACATTTTTCACAGAGCTGGAACAAATAATCCTAAAATTTGTATGGAACCAGAAAAGAACCCAAATAACCAGAGGAATGTTAAAAAAGAAAGCCAATGCTGGCAGCATCACAATGTCTGGTTTCAAGCAATACTAAAAAGCTGTAATCATTAAGACAGCATGGTACTAGCACAAAAACAGACACATAGATCAATGGAACAGGATAGAGAACCAGAAATGGACCCTCAACACTATGGTCAACTAACCCTCGACAAAGCAGGAAAGAATATCCAGTGGAAAAAGAACAGTCTCTTCAATAATTGATGCTGGGAAAATTGGACAGAATGCAGAAGAATGAAACTGGACCATTCTCTTACACCATACACAAAGATAAACTCAAAATGGATGAAAGACCTCAACGTGAGATAGGAATCCATCAAAACCTTAGAGGAGAATGCAAACAACAACCACTTTCACCTCGGACACAGCAACTTCTTGCTAGACACGTCTCCAAAGGCCAGGGAAACAAAAGCAAAAATGAACTTTTGGGACTTCATCAAGATAAAAATCTTCTTCACAGCAAAGGAAACAGTCGACATAACTAAAAAGGCAACCTATGGAATAGGAGAAGATATTTGCAAATGACAAATGATAAAGGACTAGTATCCAAGATATATAAAGAACTTATCAAACTCAACATCCAAAAAACAAATAATCCAGTCAAGAAATGGGCAGAAGACATGAACAGATATTTCTCCAAAGAAGACATCCAAATGGCCAAAAGACACATGAAAAAATGGTCAACATCACTCAGCATCAGGGAAATATAAATCAAAACCACAATGAGATACCACCTTACACCAGTTAGAATGGGTAAAATTAACAAGACAGGAAAAAACAAATGTTGGTGAGGATGCGGAGAAAGGGGAGCCCTCTTACACTGTTGATAGGAATGCAAGCTCATACAGCCACTCTGGAGAACAGTATGGAGGCTCCTCAAGAAGTTAAAAATAGAGCTACCCTATGACCCAACAACTGCACTACTAGGTGTTTACAGATGCAGTGAAACGAAGGGGCACCTGCACCCCAATGTTCATAGCAACAAAGTCCACAATAGCCAAATTGTGGAAGGAGCCAAGATGTCCTTCAACAGATGAATGGATAAAATGGAATATTACTCAGCCATCAAAAATGATGAATACCATTTTCAATGATGTGGATGGAATTGGAGGATATTATGCTAAGTGAAATAAGTCAGTCAGAGAAAAACAGTTATAATATGATCTCACTCATATGTGGAATATAAGAAACAGGGCAGAGGGCCATAGAGAAGGGAATGAAAACTGAATGGGAAGAAATCAGAGATGGAGACAAACTATGAGAGACTCTTAACTATCTGAAACAAACTGAGGGAGGAGGTGAGTGGGGGAATAGGGTAATTGGGTGATGGGTATTAAGGAGGGCATGTGATGTGATGAGCACTGGGTGTCATACGCCACTGATGAGTTGTTGAACACTACATCTAAGACTAATGATGTACTATGTGTTGGCTAATTGAATTTAAACTAAAAAAATAAAAGACTTTCAGCTTTTTTTCCCCTTCTCTCTACTCACGTTTTTACATGTTTTAGTGAGTTTGAGTGAACCTTATATTTATGTTGTACCATAAAGAGAAAAAGTTTACCAATCTTTGCTCCTTACAATGAAGTCATCTCTTTACTTCAGAAAGCAGGTAAAAGCCAGTTGTGGGCAGTGTCCCAGGCAGTTTTTCAGGTAAAACCTTCAGTTTATTTGCATAATCCCTGTATACTTCACTTCTCCACGATTACAAAAATCTTCCCTCCCTTTGTATTTGGAAGTTCTGCTCAGAACACACAGATCATCCCAAACTCATTCTCTTCGACTCTGCAAGCTCCCTGCATTCCCACACTCCCCTCATTCTTGCTGTTCCCACAGTTCCAGAAAATAATCACCTCTATGTCTAATTTTCTGTGGCCACACAGTAGCCAGACTCCTCTCCCTTCTTCCCCACCTCCCAAGTCTTTCCATTGTGGATCAGTATGGAAGAGGAGACAGGAAGGATGCCAATTATCCTTTTGTGAAATGAAATCTGGTATTGCTCTAGTACAGAGACCACCAATTCTAGTTCCTAAGAATATATCTGATAGGATAGCTCAAACTATCAGGGTTTTACCAGCCTGTTTGCAGAAAATAAACTTAGAAGATTACTATTAGTTTCATCCTTATAGAATTGCTTTCACACTCATATGAATTTGTTTCCATCCCTTGAAGTCACATATTTCTCATGCACTATCAACTGGTATTTACTGCTGTCTGTGGAAACAGGAGACCAGTACCATCTGTTTTCATATTCTGCCAGTTCAACAAGAATAATTGACATCTTTACATGCATTATGCACTTCAGCTGATACAGGAAGAGGTTTCCAGTTTTTTGAGTTAGTTGGTGATGTATGTTTGATCTTGAGGAAAATCCAAACAAAGTTGGAAAGGGTATGCGACTGTATAATAAGGCCCATCTGTGATGTTTGTCTTTAAGTAGCAAATACTAATTATAATTTAAACTTTTTTTTAGCAGGGACCTGTAATCACCATAAACCTCAGTACTTCTGGTGGATTTATCTAATTGGTTACCAAGCCATGCCCTTTTCCTCCCAGGCACACAACCAGACCACATTTCCCAACCTTTATTGCAATAGTCTTGCCCTATGACTAGATTTCGGGCTAAAGCAATGTATGCCATTTCCAGTCTTGCTCTGAAACACCTACTGTGAAATAATCCTCTTTTCCTTCATTTGCTGGCCAGATGCAAAAGAGCCAGCTGAGGATTTTAAGGCTCTAGGGAATCACGGAGCCACTAGAAGGTAGAAGTCTGGGTCCCTGAGCCAATTCTCAGGAGAGAATTGCCCAATCAGAAATACCTTAATTTATGCAAGTAAGAAATAAACAAACTGATACTTTGTTAAATTATTTGTTATGGAGTTAGGCTACATGGGATTATATTCTGTTGCTTCACTAAAAGGTTTTCAAAGATTGAGACCCACTTGCTAATTCACCTCCAAACTACTCTGCTTTCTAAACTCCTCCTTCTTTTATGTATGTATATGCATATATCTATATATTCAGATATGTATATTTAGGCTATCCCCTTGTTATGTTAAGAAAACAATAAATAGGCTCTGAGAGAAGAAAGATCATAGAAGTGAAATACATAGGCTTTGTGGATAGACTAATACCACTTTTTTTTTTGTCAGCCTTTTTTCATACTTGTGGGCTCTCAGCTATATTTTGAGTAGATTATTATTACCACTTAAATGATTCTATAAAAAGCGAGTTGTTATTGTTCCAAAATCCATATGCCTGTTTTTCTTGTGTCTTTATATATTCCTCACATAATGTGTAATTATATATTATAAGGAGACATTTCAAATAAACTACAATTACATCTTAACTACACCTACCAAATATCAATGTTAAGAGATACCAAATTCAAGAATATTCTTCAAATTATCCTCTGCTTAGTGGTAGACCACATTGACAAAGGTGCATTTATCTCATACAATGTAAATGACTCTTAGAATTTATTTAGCCATCAATCTTTCTACATTTTTAATTTTGGCAACAAAGATTTAACTAGCTCATTACATTTACAAAGTAAACATTTAATTAGTTTCCCAAATTGCAGTACAATAATTTTGTACAAAATTTAATCTTTGAATTTCAATGATAAATATGAAGATTTTGCTACCAGTATAAAAATGCTTTGCTAAAATTATACAAAGAAAAAGCTTGGCAGGGTGCCTGGGCCTCAGTCGGTGAAGAATCCGACTCTTGATCTCAGCTCAGGTCTTGATCTCAGGGCCCAGCATGGAGGCTACTTACAAAACAAACAAACAAACAAACAAACGAGGGGCACCTGGGTGGCTCAGTTGGTTAAGTGTCTGCCTTTGGCTCAGGTCATGATCCCACGGTCCTGGGACTGAGCCCGCATCAGGCCCCCTGCTCAGTGGGGAGTCTGCTTCTCCCTCTACTCTTCCCTCCTACTCATGATCTCTCTCTCTCCCAAATAAATAAATCTTTATTAAAAAAAAAAAAAACTTTGGCAATTCAGTTTGGAAGTATATGCCTGTACTCCTTTAGATGGTATTTACCAGCATTTTCTTGAAAAGAATATTTTTTTTCCTGAAAGTTAGTGTTTAAGCATGGGGTTTTATGTATAAGGCAGAAATGTACAATTATGTATTAGTTTATAGGATGGGGTAGTATACGCTCAACCCATTCTCATGCCAAAAACAAATATGCTGCCATCAACCATCACAGTGTTATTTTCTAGTTTATTTGTGACATAATTTTATTGCATAAAGTTGTGTTGTCCTATAGTTGGTAGTGTACATTTTTTTAGAACTATCCTAAATACCCCTCTGAGTGTGTGACATCCTGCTTTAAGAAGTGATGATATGGAAGCTCTGGAAGGAGTATCAAATAATAAACCAGCATTAGGGGTCCAATGACATGATGTTTTGTGAGATACTGTGTGCTCACAAATCTAAAGCCACATCACTCAGAGCTTTTGGTTCTAAAAATAAATATGTATCAAACTTTTATATATCATAGACACATATAAACATCTATCAAAGATAACCATAAATTCATATTAACAATGTATAGGTGGGGATAATGTCTTCCTTTTTAGGCACTGAGAATGCTAAAACATGTAATCAGAAATAAAAAAAAAAAATACGAGTTGTAGTTTTCCATTTTAAAGCAGCTCTATAAAGGTCTTGTAATATCAGCACATCTTTGGGGTGAGAAATCATCTAAAACTCTGGCTATCAAAGTAAGCTATGGTATTAAGAAGCTATAAAGCTTGGACTAATAAAATAAAAATGAAAAAAATATATGTAACATGTTAGCAAAAAGTAATTTGGGCCAATGCAAAGCTTCCAGGGAGGAAAATCAGCCAACAAGAGAATTTATTATGCACAATAATAAATTACTGTCATTGACTTTCTTATATTCAATGACTATATAAGAACAAATATCACTAATTTTTGTAGGGTAAGAGAAAATACCAGTTTCTTTCATGACACATTTCTGATAACCCAGCCTTAGCAAAACACTAGGAAAAAGAAAAGTCAACTAAAACTGGTAAAATGTTGCCTTATTCCATGACCACTACAACTGATACTAGGAGCAATTTTATCTTTGAGAGCAGTAGGTGACAGTCCTACTCATAAATGCAACCCATCTCTCAGCAGAATCCCAGAATGAATCTAGGCTCTCTAGGTTCATTAAACCAGGAATGAGGTAGAATCAGACATACTTCATAGACACACTTTCTGACACATCTATTTAGAATTTAGACATAGATCAATTTGTGATCTAATATGTGATCACATATATATCAGTTGTGTATTTTTATTTGTCAGAACATGTAACATTTATATTGTTTTTCCCCTTGGCTCTATCTTAGTCTTCTTTGTTTTAGTCTTAGCTCTAGAATTAAATCAATTAAGTGCTCACCATAAATTTTTTAGCTGGAGTGTCTTCTGTCATCTCTTGATGGATAAAGCTCTTTTACTAGTAGATTACTCATAAAGGACTCCTGGATATAAAATCCTTGGTTTACAGTTTCTTCCCTTGAGAGTCTTCAAAATACTGCTTTATTAATGTTGCCATATTTATATATTTCTTGAGATGTCTGATGGCAACCAAATATTTTTTTCCCTTTCATTTGTTCTTTGTGCCTAGATGCCTTCTGGATATTTTATCTTTAAAATCTAATAATTTTACCAGGATCTGTTTCAGAGTTGACAGCTCCAGGTTGATCTTTCTAGCATCAAGTAGGCCTTGTCAATGCATACCCAGAAGTCTTTTTTTGTTTACATAAAGTTTTGTTTTAGTTTTAGATGTAAGTTCTATTTCTTTGTTTTATTGTCTCTTTATCAGGGATGCAAGTTATACATATTAGAAGTTATCACTTGCTAGTACTATTCCATACTGACCTCTTACTCATCTGGGGAATCATAATAATGGCTCCCTGTATTTTCTCATAAACTTTTACCCTAAACAAGTTATAATGCTGAGAGCCTTATTTCGATCATGTCAACATGTGTACATCAGTGTTTGCAAAGAGTAGGAGCTCAAACAACTTTGAATAAATGAATCAGAATTCATCATTCAAGGGCCAAAGTATTGGCTAAACTATATAGATATACATAAATAAACTATAAATTTTATAAATAAACTATATAGATATATATAGAATGAGTTATCTTCTAATGTAATGACAGAATATATAGGATAATTCAAAGATAACTGGAGTCATAAAATAGTACAATTCCTTTGAAATGTGAGAATTTACCCTATTGTCTTTATTATCTCATTAGTTGTTTCCTTTGGTTCATGTATTACTTATTTCAGGTTGAAGTACTTCACAGACAAATCACAAAAGCAGATAAAAACAGCATCAATGCATATTGAAATTACATGATACTGAGACAATAAATGAAAATTTTACTAAAGCACGCTATTGCAGATGTTCCAAAATATGAGAAAATCAATGTGCAAATACCTCTGAAATTATTTCTTTTTTAAAAAGAGCTCCAGAGGTGCCTGGGTGGCTCAGTCATTAAGCGTCTGCCTTCAGCTCAGGTCATGATCCCAGGGTCCTGGGATCGAGCCCCACATCGGGCTCCCTGCTCGGCGGGAGGCCTGCTTCTCCCTCTCCCACTCCCCCACTTGTGTTCCTGCTCTCGCCATCTCTGTCAAATAAATAAATAAAATCTTTTAAAAAAATAAAAACAAAAAGAGCTCCATCTGTGAGTCCTTAATATCTTTTCATCAGTCAGGAAAACAGTCAATAAAGTTGTATTACTCTTAGCACTATGCTGATTTACTTTTATTTTATACTGAAAAATCCAACAAGTTTATCTGAAGCAATACTATCTTATGTGTATGTTTGCTATTGAGAACCTAAGCTAGTCAGATCAAATTTTGATTAAAAGGCTTTAAACTTAAGATATGACCATTCCTTGTGCTGAATACAGACACTACAGAGTTTTTAAAATTGTTTTACTCATATACAATGAGTTTTCATCCTTTAGAAGAAAAAAACCTATGAAATCCAAATAAACAAATACCTCAAGCTGATGCTTTACCTACAATAACTTAATTAGTAAAGACATTAACTATAATATTTATTTTTAAGAATAGAAAAATTACTACTTACTAAAATATTAATATAAAAATAATTGGAAACCACTTGAAAGGCAGTTGATAGCTCAGAGAGATTTCTCTATTACAGGAAGATCTCTTTCAAATAGCTAACAAAAATATAATAGCTCAGAAAAATGGGCAAAAGTCATGAATGGAAAAGGAAATACAAGTGACTATATGGAAAAAGATGAGCAATTGTATTCATCATTAGACAAGGACAATCCAATTTCAAGACATTGTTTTTCACCTAGGAGATTGATAAAGATTAAGGATATTGCTAATACTGGTGTTGACAAGCACTTTTAAATACCATTAATGGGAATCTTTAATGATACAAAGTTATTGAAAGTTACTATCAACACTGGACTTACATACCTTAGCCCACTACTTCTTTCCCCTCACCATCACTCCTGTCATCATTTTTCGTGATCTTAATAACAATTTTGATGACCTATATTGAGTGCCCCGGTTCTCAGCCTCTGAGCTCCACTTCTCTACTTGGCTTGTCCTCCCTACACCACAGCCATCTCTTTCCATGGCCTTCCCTTAGGTCATGCCATTACCAGCAAGGACATTCCCTCCAAAAATCTCAATTTCAAGCCCTCCTCTCTTGCAAAAGCATCCTACTCTTTCACTACCACCTCATCTCACTCCCTCTTATATCCATTGAGCCCCACATTTCCTCTATAAATGATCTCCTTCATAACTTTACTTTCTCCTTATCTAATTGAGAGTCAACGGTCCATGATTGTAATCTCTCATTTACACACACCCTCAACTACTTGGCCTCTCCTTGCCTTTGTCATACTCACCTGGCAAAGGCCTAACTAGGGTAAATCCAATTACCTATCTATTTTGTGCCTTTATCCCAGTGACTCATTTTGACTGAAAAAAAATACAACCATGCTGATTATTGTTGTCTGAAGTGATTGCCACAAAGTTCAGAGGGGCCCTTAGTACTGACAGTGATCTCTACACTTTGCTAAGTGCTTTGCCTCCTATGCTCTGAAATTATTTCATACTAGTCTCCTTCTCTTTTCACAAACATCCCCAAACCCCTCTTCTCTCCTCACTCTCAACTGATCCCTTAGATTCCACATTCCCCTCTGCTACAGTAATCAACCTGCCTTCTTCTAAAGCCATACACCTTGCCTCACCCTCTCACTGCTAAACTACCCATACTTCTATTTCAGCTAACCAGTCCACAGGGAACTGAATTACTCTTGATTTCTCCCATTCAAAGACTTTGGCTATTGCAACTGTGCATTATCTCTTCTGCTTTATCATTTTCTTCTCTGTCCAATGGAAAGAGTCCCATAATCATAAAAACATATGACATTTCCTATTTTTATTTATTTTTATTTATTTTTAAGATTTTATTTATTTATTTGACAGAGAGAGACACAGCAAGAGAGGGAACACAAGCAGGGGGAGTAGGAGAGGGAGAAGCAGGCTTCCCGTGGAGCAGGGAGCCTGACGCGGGGCTCGATCCCAGGACCCTGGGATCATGACCTGAGCCGAAGGCAGACACTTAACAACTGAACCACCCAGGCACTCCAACATTTCCTTTTTTTAGCTACTAAAATAAAGAACAAAGAGATTAAGGAATTAAAAACAACAACAACAAATTAAAGACTAGCTAAATATTTTGCTAGATAACACTGAAGTATAAAACTACAAAGATTATGTAATAAACTCATACAACAAAATAATGAAACTTATATGGGAAGCACCCTGAGAAAAAATATATGCATTATTGTTTTAAAAATTAAGTTATATTTTATAAAGAAGCCATTTAGATAAAAAATTCAAACAGTATTCAATGAATTAAAGACCAATATTTAGAGGGCAGGGACAAACATAAGTAAAATTAGTCAACAAACATATTTTTTAAAAGTTCAACTCCTTAGTTAGGAAAGAAATTGAAAGTGTACACAAACAATGAGGCACCACTTTACAAGTAGCATAATAACAAACTTAAAATCATCACAATATTCTATTCTGTCAAAGGCATACTAAAACAAGAACACCCACCCACCACTGGTGACAGTGTCCACTGTTAAAAATTTTGTGACATAATTTGACAATACAATTTAGAGATATAATCAGCTTTGACTCAGTAATTCTATGGCAAATGTGCCCTAAGGACATAAACAAAATGAGGAAAAAGCATCATATAAGAATATTTTCATTGTAGCATTATTCATAATACTGATTATCCAGAAATAGAGTGCTGGTTTAAAAGCTGAGGCTAGTGGATTTGGTGGATTATTATGTAACTATTAAAACAGTGCCAAAACTCTGTGTGAATACGCCAAAAAAAAGTGAAAAATACAGAACCGCATCTATGTTGTATTACAGTTATAAAAAATCCTGTATGCATATGTAGCTATAGAATATGGAGTCGTAGACCAGTGGGTCAACAAAAAAATCAAGGAGGAAATAAAAAAATACATGGAGACAAATGAAAATGAAAACACAACAGTCCAAAATCTCCGGGACATGGCAAAAGCAGTTCTAAGAGGGAAGTTTATAGCAATACAGGCCTACGTCATGAAACAAGAAAAATTGCAAATAAACTACCTAAACTTACACCTAAAGGAACTAGAGAAAAGAAGAACAAACAAAGCCCAAAGCTAGTAGAAGGGGATAATAAACAGGAAAGCAGAAATAAATAAAATAGAGATTAAATAGAGACTAAAAAACAAGAGAAATGATTGATGAAATCAGGAACTGGTTCTTTAAAAAGATAAACAAAATTAATAAAACTCTAGCCAGGTTCATCAGGAAAAAAGAGAGAGGATCCAAATAAAATCAGAAATAAAAGAGGAGAAATAACAACTGGCACCATGGGAATATAAGGAATTATGAGAATATTATGAAAAATTATATGCCAACATGTTGGACAACCTAGAGAAAATGGATAAATTTCTAGAAACATACAATCTGCCAACTGAATCAAATTATACTAGATAATTTGAATAGACTGATTACTAGTAACAAAATTTATTTTTTTTAATATTTTTTATTTATTTATTTGACAGAGAGAGACACAATGAGCGCGGGAACACAAGCAAGGGAAGTGGGAGAGGGAGAAGCAGGCTCCCTGCTGAGCAGGGAGCCTGACCTGGGGCTCAAACCCAGGATCCCGGGATCATGACCCAAGCCGAAGGCAGATGCTCAACGACTGAGCCACCCAGGCACCCCACTAGTAATAAAATTTAATCAGTAATCAAAAACTTCCAACAAACAAAAGTCCAGGACCAGATGGCTTCACAGGTGAATTCTACATTTAAAGAAGAGTTAATACCTCTTCTGCACAAACTATTCCAAAAATAGAAAATGAAACTGAAAATTCATTCTATGAGGATAGCATTACCCTGATACTGAAACCAGATAGACACTACCAAAAAAGAACAGTGTTCCAATATCTTGGATGAGGGTAGATGCAAAAATCCTCAACAAAATATTATCAAACTGAATCCAACAATATATTAGAAGGATTATTCACCATGATTAAGTGAGATTTATTCCAGGGATACAAGGATGGTTCGATATTCACAAATTAATCAATGTGATACATCATATTAACAAAAAGGATAAAAACCCATAGCTTATATAATACCCAGTGTTAAAAAACTAAAAGCTTTTCCAAGATCATGAGCAAGACAAGGATGTCCACTCTCACTACTCTTACTCAACATAGTACTGGAAGACCTAGCTGTTGCAATCAGGTAAGAATAAGAAATAAAAGGCATCTAAATTGGTGAGGAAGAAGTGTAACTGTCACTATTTGCAGATGACATGATAGTATAAAAAAACCCTGAAGATTCCACACACACCCAAAAAAACCTATTATAACTATTATAACTAGTAAATGATTTCAGTAAATTTCAGGACACAAATTAATATAGAAAAATTTGTTGCATTTCTATGCACTAATAACAAAGTAGCAGAAAGAGAATTTAAGAAAACAATACCATTTACAATTGCACCAAAAAAGAATAAAATACCTAAGAATAAATTTAACCAAGAAGGTGAAAGACCTATACTCTCAAAAATATAAAACACTAATGAACGAAACTGAAGACAACACAAATGGAAAGATATACTGTGTTCATAGATTGGAATAATTAATATTACTAAGATGTCTATACTCCCCAAAGCAATCTACATATTCAGTGCAATTCCTATTAAACCAACAGCATTTTTCACAGAACTAGAACAAGTAATACTAAAATTTTTAAGGAACCACAAAAAACCTTGAATAGTAAAAACAGTCTTGAGAATCAAGAAGAACAAAGCTGGAGGTATCAGAACCCCAGATTTTAAGATATCTACACAAAGCTATAGTAATCAAAACAGTATGATACTCACACAAAAATAGACACAAAGATCAATGTAACAGAGTAAAGAGTTTGGAAATAAACCCACTCTTATAGGGTCAATTAATCTACGGCAAAGGAAGCAGGAATATACAATCAGAAAAAGACAGTCTCTTCAATAAATGTGTTGGGAAAACTAGACAGCCACATGCAAAATAATGAAACCGGACCTCATTCTCATACCATGCACAAAAATAAATCAAAGTAGATTAAACACCTAAACGTAAAGGAAAAATAAACTATTAGGACCACACCAAAATAAAAAGCTTTTGCATAGCAAAGGTAACAATCGACAAAACAAAAAGGCAATCTACTTAATGGGAGAAGATATTTGCAAATGATAAACCTGATAAAGGGTTACTATCCAAAATATATAAAGAACTTATATAACTCAACACACAACAATCTCATTAAAAAATGGACAGAGAATCTAAATAGACATTTTTTCCAAAGAAGATATACAGATGGCTGGCAGACATATGAAAAATGCTCTAATCACTAATCATCATGGAAATGCAAATCAAAACCATAATGACATCACCTCACAGCAGTCAGAATGGCTAGTAGCAAAAAATCAAGAAGTAATAATTGCTGGTAAGGATGTGGAGAAAAGGGAACCCTCATGCGATGTTGGCGGAATTGTAAACTGGTACAGCCATTGTGGAAAATAGTATGGAGGTTCCTCAAAATTTAAAAATGGAAATACCATATGCTCCAATAAATCCACTATTGGGTATTTACTTAAAGTAAGGAAATAATCAAAAAAATTAAAACACAGCCTATGAAATAGAAGATATTTGCAAATGACATATTTGAAAAAGGGTTACTATCCAAAATCTATAAAAAACCTTATCAACTCAACACCCAAAAACCAAATAATACACTTAAGAAATGAGCAAAAGACATGAATAGACATTTTTCCAAAAAAGACATACAGGTGGCCGAGACAAAAGATGCTCAACCTTATTCATCATCAGGGAAAAACAAATTAAAACCACAATGAGACCTCACACCTGTCAGAATGGCTAAAATTAACACACACACACCACATCTTCCTTGTCTATTCATCTCTTGATGAGGGATCCTGTCAAGTACAACAGGGAATGCAGGAAGAACAGCTTTGGAAAAAGGATAAATTCTTGATGGGCTTGGGGATTTTAAAGATATTCTTTACCACCAGCCCTCTAGAGAGTCTAATTGCAACTCCCAGATATATAGGTCAAGGTAGTTGACAAGACTGAGAGATTGTACCTAGATAACCAATCTGAGATTGTGTGCCTTTATGGTGAGGGCATAAGCATTAAAGTACATTTTATTCATCATTTTAGAGTTGAGAAAACTCTGATTATATGAAACCAGGAACTTAGAAAGTGGACTCCTTACGCTGACTAGAGTAGAGAGGTCAACCACATTAAACTTACATTTTAACAATGTATGTGCTTACAACTGAACACAAAGCTGTGGAAACAAGGGGACTGAATTTTTAAAATACAACTACTTGGTAGATACGACATTTTTTACTAGAGGAGAAGCAAACAAATGAGCATCTTTTTATTGTCATCACCTACCATCCATCTTTCAGTAGAAGAACCATCAGCATTAAAAGACATACTTTGGGGGGCGCCTGGGTGGCTCAGTCATTAAGCATCTGCCTTCAGCTCAGGTCATGGTCCCAGGGTCCTGGGATGGAGCACCACATTGGGCTCCCTGCTCGGCAGGAAGCCTGCTTCTCCCTCTCCCACACCCCCTGCTTGTGTTCCCTCTCTCACTATGTCTCTATCTCTCAAATAAATAAAGTCTTAAAAAAAAAAAAAAGACACACTTTGGGGAATCATTTGAATTTGTAAGGATTTAGTCACAAACTCTATATAGCTTAGAATTCAACTTCAAATTCACCTAGATGCTGGCTGGGTGATTTAACCTGAAAACCTGACTTGGGCTGAGCCAGTAACATGGGCTGTTATTGTTTTCCCCCTGGGAATGTCTATGGGCCTTCCTATAAACCCCATGAAGTATTTTGTTAAGGGACTAAACTTGTGATTGTTTAAAATTTAGTCTACTGTATTTCCACTTACGAACACACCCACCCCCGCTAACTAGATAAATTTTAGATAGTCAATGAATGTAAGAAATGTAAGGACACAGGAATAATTACTTTCATCATACAGCCAAAAACGTAGCAATGCTTTGAGATGCCTATAAGTAGCTTAGTCAAAAATGATTTTTAATTTCATGAGTTTCAAAAGTTGATTTTAAGCATTAGCCTATAAAACGTATAATACAAACTATACTAGACAGATGCTGGAGAAGGAAGCTCATAGCCCTCAGCTGTGTTCTAACCACCTGTGTGACCGTGAGCAATCATTTGATATTCCTTGTTACCAGTGTTCTTGTTTGCAAGAGAGCAGAGTTGCACTAACTGACCTCCCTCTGATGTGTCTTAAATTCCAACTGGCACGATTCTCTTCATAACATCTTCCCTATCATTCAACTTCATCCTTGGCCTGACTTCTGGGAAGATGGCCTAATTCTGAAGAAGGAGAACACATGAGGGCCCAGAAAATAAACAAACCATATAGATTCTGGGAAGGGAAGGGTTGTAATGTGAACAATCAGATCAATCATAGATAAGACTCAGACTTTAGGATAGAAACACCAAATATTTTGAGAATTACAAGTCTTATAAATTTTGGAGCATCTGTTGAGTTTCTTTGCAGCTTATGTAATAAATGTAACAACAATATTTAGATGCTTGCTGTTGAATATGTATGTTAGGCTTGCCAGCTGGAAATCATTTTGTGACTAAAATACCATACACATAATCAAATAGCTAAAGATGGACATATATTTCCTCTTTTGGAAATTTCTGGGGACTTGCCAGCACAAAAAAAAAGTAGCTGAGGCTAAGTGGTAACCAATGAGAGCAATTACCCAAGGGGAGGCTAATTTTACAATGGGAAGGAGGAGATTTGTTACCAGACATAACAAACTGGTGAATGTATATGCACATAAACCAAGTACTCCCACTGCAGGCCATCAAAGAGAAATGTAAATTTTACATTTCAGAAGCTATCCACTTACAGGGTCAGTTATGGTATTTATAAACAGTATTTTAAAGGAAAATATTTTGCTATACATTTCCTGGCTTAAAAATTTTTCCTTACAACAGATCTTCCCATCCCTTTTCAACTGGTTAACTCCTGCTTGTTCTTGAGAATTCTGTGTGAAAATCACTTCCTTAGGGACCACTTTCCTAAATCACCTCATAAAATAAAATGCCCTTCTCAAATATTCTTATAGCACAACATACGCATCCTTTAGAGAAGATATCACAGTTACTTTTACTTAAATAAGCATGAATATTTGATAAATACCTATCTTTTTGACAAAATTATGAGCTCCATAAGGGCAGAGATTCTCTCTTTTCGGTCCCAAATGCCTAACACAGAGCCTGACATAGAAGAGACATTTAAATATTAGCTTATAAAGTGATCAAATAAATGAGTAACATTTTTTTTTGTGGGTTATGGAATGGATTTAAATACAAATGATAGATCAATTCACATCTTAAGAGTATTTTTGTAATAGACTTTTTAAAACGATCTTACAGAATGACTACTTGATACTTCCCATATTACAGCTATGGAGATCACATAATTTGGGTTCTCTGAGATTGTTCCAGTTCAAATATGTTGTTCTACATTATATGAAAATACTCTTACTTGTCAGACCATGTGTCTTGTTATTTTGGTTAGAGGAAATAATCAACATAACTCTAGGGTGTTCTGAATTCCAGAAAATGCTAAGAAAGAAATTTGCATAAAGCCAACAGTCTTCAGCAAGTACTTGCTCAGTTGCAATCAATTCATATTACATAAGATTACAGCACATGTTTTAAGTAGATGTGTTCTACAGAATGTGAATCTTACGAGAATGGTGAAACAATCAAAATTCATTTCCTCAAACTTTCAAGTTTAAAATAAATAAAGCCAGATGGATGTACATTTTAATATAGTGGCATGTGCCTACAAGATGTGACATTACATATTTGACGCTCTATTACACATTTGATATAGACATGATCGAAAGAGGAGGTAAGTTCCGAGACCACTATAAAGACAGAGGAAAAGTATTGAATCCCTAGGTAGGACAAAGTCTTGTGGTTCAGAGAAGTAAAACTGACAGAGGTGGTGCCTCAATATGAAGACACAACATTTGCGGAGATTTCAGATTTTAAAATTTTAATTATCCCAGGAAATTCTCATGTTGTAAAGCTGAATGTAATCAGCTTTATACATTACTTTTCTTGAATAAGTAATTTAGCACAACCAAACATTCACCAACATAAATCCTCAAATCCAGTACTCTGTTAGCAATAATTATTCCGCATGTTCTTTCCTGAGCAGTGAGTTAACAAATTACTTTGTTCGCAAGGGCAATGGAAAACAGAAATGTTAATGTTACTGCTTTGGGTGTTATCATCTCCTGTCCAGGTTTTCTCTAAAGAGAATTTGCAACATGGTTCGTGATCTCTGAAATTTTCCAGGGGAAGACGGTTCACAAAATAGGCAAAATCTGCCCAAACCCACGTACCAACTGTTCCCTTGGTTACATCAGCTATTGAACATAGTTGCCAAATTCCAGAACCTCTCAGAGGAATAAATGAATGAAAGACCTTCATTACCCAGCAGGCTCATTCTGCTTCTTGAAATTTCCTGAGATAGTATTTAGTGTAGTTAGCAATTTCATGAGGTCCCTCTTCCATGTACTGGAGAGAAAATGTGATTCAAGTTCCCATTCAGTTAATACAAATTTAAGCAAGATAACTCTTTTAAAAGCACATTTTAATAATGTTGAAACTTATAAATGAAAAGCAGAATTCAATATGAAAGAAGCATGCAAAGACTAGTAATAATATAATTTTGGGATTACCACAAAGGGTAGCTGATGCCAGTTGGATTTGGTTATCAAGTAGCAACCAAAATGTATAAGATATTGTCATAATTTGAAACTAAATGGAATAATGCTTTCTTACCCTAAGAAGCGGAATGAGTTGAGAAATCATAACTTAAGAGGGTAAACAGGGAGTTTATTTTTCCTTGTTCACAAGAGAGTGAGTGTGGAATCTGAGACTTTGACTTATCAAATATTTCAAAATACTGTTAGGGACTGTTTTATCGTTAAAGATATGCCTGAATATGAAGTATACTCTAAAAAGTAAAGTGGTAGTCAATTATACATTTGTTCATAGATTCATACTCTCAAATTGCCTTATTATAATAAAGTATTTTAGCGACAAGTTTACATCTCAGTATATCATTTGCCTTTAACTATAGAAGATAAAATGCCATTACAATTCAATTTTTACTATCTAAATCAAATCTCATACATTTTATCCAGAACTTTATTACTCTTCATTTTCTGATCCTTACTTTTAAAGTCACATGACATAGTTCTCCATAGGCAAATAGAAATAAACTAAAGGAATAGCCAAATGGCAACACTGTCAGTACATTGACTTCAAAGTTTCAATATGAATTTTCCATAAAGTATAATACTTAGTAGATGATAAAATCTGAAATTAATGAACTTGGGTAAAATTCAACTCAGGAAAAAAACTAATGAAATTACAAGTGAATAAATATTCATAAATAAAATTGATACCTAACAGTAAAGAAAATTTATCTCTATGTGAATGAATTTGAGAAAAATAATGGAAAAATGACTAGTTATAGTTAATATGTTAAGCCTCATTATTACTGTATGTTTCCATATTTACTTACATGGAACCACCTATTATGGTGAATAAGAAATAAGCGTTATGATTTGAGAGAAATAATAGACAATGTGTTAAAATTATAAACCAGTGCATTTTTTTTTAAAGGGAAAGGATGGAACGTATAGGAAGTTTGTAAAAGAATAATACTTTATCCAGTTACCCTCAGAGGCTTCCAAATGCCTGTTTCCATCATCATAATTAAAAATGGTTACCTAACACTCTTGTTTATAAATCACTTTTTAATGCAACTTTATTGAGATATAATTTACACAGCACAAAGTGTTAATGTGTACAATTCAAAGGGAGTGGGGGAAAAGTAAATCACTGCTAAGGGCATGAACTTTCTTCTTGCAATGATGAAAATGTTCTAAATTTAGATGATGAGGATGTTTGCACAACACTGTAAATATACTAAAGCATTTTTTTTAAAAAGATTTTATTTATTTATTCATTAGAGACACAGAGAGAGAGGCAGAGGAAGAAGCAGGCTCCCAAGGAGCAGGGAGCCCGATGCAGGACTCGATCCCAGGACCCTGAGATCATGACCTGAGCCGAAGGCAGACGCTTAACCATCTGAGCCACCCAGGCGCCCTTATACTAAAGCATTTTGAGCATTATTTCATTCCATGCTTTTGAAAGCCTCTAAGAGCCAAGACTCCAGCAAAGGATGGTATTCATATGCCAGAAAGCTCAATAAATTATACAAGATTTGAGGAATATGGGACCAAGTGAAAGGAAGGAAGCATATGAGGAAACAACTGTTAACGAAGAGGCAACAACCCACACATCCCAGAAGAGGTGGGGCAGGAGGCAAGAGCCCCATGGAGTAGTAAGGTGTACTTGGAATCCATCAACCTTTTGGGAACCACACAAGGGGCTAAAGAATACACTAGCTGGGGATCCTGCAGCTATGCTTGCTTATATCCACTTTAGATCTGCCATAGACAGAATGCCAGGGAACTAAACTGAGGAAGTCACTCGTACAACATACATTTGTTAAGTACTCAGCATCCAGATGTCAAGGTATTTTGTAGATGCTGGATGTAGAGCATCAAGCACAACAGAAAAGCTCTGCTCCCATGGAGCTTATATTCCACCGGGGAAGTAGTGATACATCAGAGGCGGTTCTGTTTTCCTGTTTTATAAGGTGGCAAAGACTTTCTTTTCAGAAACCTGAAGTGGATATCTAGGATAAAAGCACTGCAGGCAGGGGGAACAGTATGTGCAGAGAACCTGAGGGAGAGATGTTTGATATGATGGGGAAGGGCAAGGTGGTCAGTGTGGCTGAGGAGAAGGGACCAGCTGAGTGTGGAAGTAGAAGAGTTCAGAGAGAAACCACCAGCAACTGTGTAGAGCCTTATGGTCCAGGGTAAGGACTTCTGAGTGTGATGATGGTTATGAGTCTAAGAGTGATGTGATTTGATTTTTGTCGGTTCAAAGCAAAGAAACAGTAGAAAGATATTTTCAGAATTGAAGCAATAACTAAGAAAAGTTTAATATCCCACTGAACACCAGGCAAAATTAACAAGGAAAGCAACCCTTCAACATTTTTTCCAAACTTTGAAATAAATGTTTAAAATACAATAAGCATCTAGGCTAAAACAAAACACAACAGATCATTTGCAAAGAAAAAAATTATTCTGGTCTTATACTCCTTTACTATAACCCTGAACACCATGAGCTAATAGAGAAATGTCTACAGAGTTCTGAAAGAAAACAAGTATGACCCAACAATTACACACTTTGCAGAGTTGTCATTCAAGTTCAACATAGAGTTATTTTGAGACATGCAGGGGCTGAGAATATATAACCAAGTACGCTTTCCTTTTTTTTTTTTTTTTAAGATTTTATTTATTTATTTGACAGAAAGAGAGATAGCGAGAGCAGGAACACAAGCAGGGGGAGTGGGAGAGGGAGAAATAGACTCCCCGCGGAGCAGGGAGCCCGATGCAGGGCTTGATCCTAGGACCCTGGGATCATGACCTGAGCCAAAGGCAGACGCTTAACGACTGAGCCACCCAGGCACCCCCCAAGTACACTTTCTACTAAGACTTGCAGATATATGCTGGACAAATAACTAAATTAAAATCAAGGATGACATGTAAAAAAAAAAAAAAAAGGGTAAAAAATAAAGCAACAGTAGTATATTTTCACATAAAAAGTATTTTGGTTAGTTGTATTATAAAAATTAAAGATATAAAAGTATTTATATGACAAATTTGTGAACACATATGCTAATGTGTAAATATGTATTTTATATATACATAATTTCTGAATAATAAAACTGGCCGATTTTAATGCTCTTTTTTGTGTTTCTTTATATCTTCCACATTTCCCATAATTGCTTTTTTCAATCAAAAAATAATACTATACTTTTTCAACAGAGAAAGAATAAATCATTCTGTAATATCCTCTGGTGTTAAATAAAATGTTAGGTCCCATATTTTCTATATATTTTAATAGGAGAAAAATTGAGTCTTTAGGTCATTAGTGAAATAGATTCTTAATTTACATAAGGCTTTAAAATACATCTAAACCACTCGTTTTCACAGTGAATCCTTCATTTATTTATTTATTTTTATTTTTTTTATTTTTATTTTATTTAATTTTTTTTTAATTTTTTTTTTATTCTTATGTTAATCCCCATACATTACATCATTAGTTTTAGATGAAGTGTTCCATGATTCATTGTTTGTGCACAACACCCAGTGCTCCATGCAGAACGTGCCCTCCTCAATACCCACCACCAGGCTAACCCATCCTCCCACCCCCCTCCCCTCTAAAACCCTGTTTGTTTTTCAGAGTCCATCGTCTCTCATGGTTCGTCTACCCCTCCGATTTCCCCCGCCTCATTCTTCCCCTCCCGCTACCTTCTTCTTCTTCTTCTTTTTTTTTTTTCTTAACATATATTGCATTATTTGTTTCAGAGGTACAGATCTGAGATTCAACAGTCTTGCACAATTCACAGCGCTTACCAGAGCACATACCCTCCCCAGTGTCTATCACCCAGTCACCCCATCCCTCCCACCCCACCCCCCACTCCAGCAACCCTCAGTTTGATTCCTGCGATTAAGAATTCCTCATATCAGTGAGATCATATGATACATGTCTTTCTCTTTTTGACTTGTTTCACTCAACATAATACCCTCAATGAAGACTTAAATAATCATCACTAAAGCTAATATTCAAATATTCAAATACTATGCATAGGTGTCAAGCAACTGTCTATCCAGTTTGCTTATAATATCTCATTTAATCCTCACACAATATAATTTCTCAGATAAAGAAGCTGAAGTATAGAGGTGACAGGACAACTGTTCAATGTCGAACGGACAGTAAGTAGCGGTGACAGTTTCTGTACTCAGCCTGTCTGAATAAAGCCAGTATTCTTTGTTATTAAGCGCTCTATGGAAGACATCCTCTAGAACAGCCCCCAATTATCCCCACCTTCTGGTATTCATACGACTGGGTAATCCCTTCCCCTTGACTCTAGACTGGACCCAGTGACTTACTTAGTAAATAGAATATAATGAAAGTTATGAGGTAGCACTTTTGTGATTGGGTTAAAAGCGATTATGAATTCCAACTGCTAACAGACTCTCTCTATTGCTTTCTGGGCCTCCACACTTTGATGAAGAAAAGGTCATGTTCTCAGCTTTCCTTTTTTTTTTTTTAACTTCCTGCCTTCGTATCCCTCTAAGCCACAGCAGCGGATTTGGGGAACAGCCGTGTTGTGGTGTCCTGCCGTCTACACAGGGAGCAGTCAGATGTACCACAATGGAGTTTTTTTCATTGCAGTGATGGTACTGAAGCTTACAGGTAATTTACTGTTTTTATAAAAAATAAACTGTTTAATGGGGTGCCTGGGTGGCTCCGTCGTTAAGCGTCTGCCTTCGGCTCAGGTCATGATCCCAGGGTCCTGGGATCGAGCCCCGCATCGGGCTCCCTGCTCCGCGGGAAGCCTGCTTCTCCCTCTCCCACTCCCCCTGCTTGTGTTCCCTCTCTCGCTGTGTCTCTCTCTAATAGATAAATAAAATCTTTAAAAAAATAATGTTAATATATAATAAAATAATGCCGCTCACTCTGTTATATGCTAAAGCAGTCCGTGAGGGGAAGAGAAAAGGCTGCAGGCACCTGTAGCACATGGCATTTATGTGTAGCTTGTCAGACTCAGCTCTAGTCACACTTACTCTGAAGGGACGATGAGCATTTTGGAGAATTCCTCAAGAACCCTTCCAATGACAAGTAGCTTACAGTGCACTGAAGTCTTCTGGGGAGACGGAGGCGAGGATTACCCTATGGCACAGCACAGTGTTCCCATACAACACAGCATTCCCCATTAGGTATTTCTGTTCTCTCTCCAAATTGCCCACGTGCTCCAACCTGCTCTGTTTCTCCAGCATCAGACTGTCACCAGGCATAACCTCTGTCTTCCTCTCCTACTAAGCTTTTAAAAATGCCCTCTTCTTGCCTCTTAATGCATCTCTTTTTTCCATCTTGAATGTTGTTATGGGACTGAAATGAGTCTGAGGTCACACTGCCATCAAGCCACTCACAGATAGTTTACCAATACGGTAAAATATACGTAGATGTTGTCTGACATGTTGCAAAGCTCCGGTTTAAAGACTAAGGGGTCTGGGACACCTGGGTGGCTCAGTCAATTGAACATCCAACTCTTGGTTCCAGCTCAGGTCATGATCTCATTGGTCCTGGGATGGAGCCCCGCGTAGGGCTCCGTGCTCAGTGGGGAATCTGCTTGAGGATTTCTATCCCTCTCCCTCTGCCCCTCCCCTCACTCACATGTGTGTGCATGCTCTCTCTCTCAAAATAAATAAAACTTAAAAAAAAAAAAGAAGAAGAAGAAGAGGTTTTAGCCAGAGCCTTTCCCCCTTTCTTAGAGTTATAACCAGGTCACATCTGTACCTATCATTTATAGTCTATATGATTGGCAATCACCCCAAAAAAGCCCACGGGAGGTCATGTCTTCAGATATTTCTCTGGAAGGTCTCTGAATAAAAACATGGCAAAAGCAGGGGTTTCGGGAGCTCCTTAATAGGTAAGTTTCTGAAAACCTGATTCTATACCAATTATCACCTACTTTCCAGATTTTCTTTGCTGCCAAAACATTTTCACTTACTGAGTATTGGCAGTCTCCAAACAAGACAGATCCCTGGCCAACAACAAATTTGGCCCAGATCCCTGGCCAAAATATCACCAAAAAAGTCACAGATATTTGGATTCTTTGGTTCCATCTGTATACGTGCATGCAAATCAATACGTGATTGATTTGATTTAATTAGAAGATTAAATTTATAATGTCTACTGTTAAAGTCAAGCAGTTTAGGTAATATTCATTCACTCTTAAATCATTTTATCTTCTTTAATACCTTCCAGAGGCAGCAAGGCAGAAATCAGTATCTAAGGCCCTGATATTTAAATATTTATATTTCCTGGGGTGCCTTGGTGGCTCAATCATTAAGCATCTGCCTTTGGCTCAGGTCATGATCCCAGGGATCGAGCCCCGCATCAGGCTCTCTGCTCAGCGGGGAGCCTGCTTCTCCCTCTCCCACTCCCCATGCTTCTCCCTCTCCCGCTCCCCCTGCTTATGTTCCCTCTCTCACCGTGTCTCTCTGTCAAATAAATAAAGTCTTTATTTTAAAAATACATTTCCTGCTTTAACTGAATTTTTCTAATCTAATTTTAACTACTTTTATTTCTCTAAACTTTTTCTCAAATGCTACTAATAAGGAAGAAAAATCTAATCAAGATTTTATCACTTCTTTACTTTTCTTTTTTCCCCCTCTCCCAGAAGAGATATGGCTGAAAGGTTTATAGTAGGAAGACAAAAATTAAGAGCTAAATATAGATTTTTTCATATAAGTAGATAATTTACTATGTTATGATATTGACATATACAAACCCTTTCCTTTGCTTTCAGCAAATGCCAACTGTATTTCTTGATTGTATTCTTACTACATTTTCCTCCTGGTAATTATAACCTACTATAGATTTCCACATTCAAATGCTCCATTCAAATATTTTGCCCAAAAGATGTGATAACTGGCCAGGAATATCTTAGTCTTAAGGGGAAAAAAAAGTTTATTCCTAAATATATCATTCTCATTATAGATATTTAAGAGAACTCAGTACACAAAAGTCAGCCCCAAGTTGTGTCAAGTTCCCAAATAGTACAGGAGAGATTACATGTATGCTTTATTGGTAATTGAAAATTCATTAATTAGGAAATACACCTGATGTTCTTTTGTGGGACTTAAGGCTTACTGCACAGGGGATTATTAAATGATTGAAAAATTATTATTATTTGACTATCCACCATGGCCTAAGAATGAGGGTTCACGTGTAAATGGGATTAAAAAGTTGGACTCCTTGAAGCTTATTTTTAAGTTTAAGAGCAGTGTTTTTAAACTGTTGGCCCCAACTCTTCAGTGGGTCATGAAATCAGTTTAGAGAATTAGAACTAGAATTCAAATATATATATATATACACACTATATATAATATATATAGTATATATATAATATATATGAAATATATAAATATATATATGAAATATATATATGGAATTGAAAAAATAGAATAAGAAATTTTCAGAGTTTATCACCTCTATTCTTGTCAAGAATCCATGTTTCATGAAACTTTTGGTTTTGTGTGTATCTGTGTGTACTGTGTGTGTGTGTGTGTGTGCTGTGTTATTGCAAAAATGTAGTTTTTACTTTGGATTGTGACCCAAACACTTAAAAACAGTGCTAAAAAACAAACAGAAAAAAATTAGTACACATGTGAATAAATAACAGGCTATAAATGATTCAGATACAGTAATTGTTGGAGGGGAAATGGGGTGGCTTGTAGAAGTGTAGTGAGAGATGGGATGGTCAGGACAGGTAATGAGAAGAGATTATATGGGAAATGAGATCTGTAGACGGGAAAGAGCCCACCATATAGAGAGTAGAGAAGAGCTTTACAGATGGAAGAACAAGCATGAATGTCCCGGTGTGGGAACAAATTTGGCCCAGTTGAAGTACAAGCATAAGAACAGTGTGGCTAGAGATAAGTGAGAGGAATGTGAATAAATGAGGTTGAAGGGGTGGGTAGACTACATAGTGCATTAGAAGCCATGGTAAAAAAAAAAAAAAATGGATTTTGGTCTATTGAAAGGGGCAGATTTTGCAAGCCTTGATCTAATTTAACTTTGTGCAGGTCAGTCTGGAAGCTATGAGCATAATGAAAGAGTACAAATCATTTAGGGAGCTATTATGGCTATCAAAGCAAAAGGGATCTGTGTGGCTACAGCTAGTTGGAGGTGGTAGAGATGGAGAAAAGGGTACAGAGGTAGATAGGTTTTGGAGGTAGAACAGCTACCATTTATGGATTTGTGTGTGTTCTGTGTCTGGAGATGGTGGGAGACTAAGAGAAATAAAGGAATCCAAGATAATGTCCAAACACTACCCAGTGGTGATATCTTCTGCTGAAATGGGAAAGGCCAGGATAGGAAAAGGATTTGGGTAGGAAACATTTATTTTTAGGAGTAGGTAGGAGACATTTATTTTTAACATGTATGTTCAAGATGTCTCATAGACATTAGAACATCTAGTTCTAATTCTCTAAACTGATTTCATGACCCACTGAAGAGTTGGGGCCAACAGTTTAAACATTTATTTTTAGGAGTAGGTAGGAGACATTTATTTTTAACATGTATGTTCAAGATGTCTCATAGACACACTTCTTATTCATAGCATTGGTTATATTTTCTAATTATATGTTTATTTGGGTAATTATTTGCTTACTGTAAGAAATTCCTTGAGGCAGTGGTCAGGACTCTTGCTTGTCTTGTGTACTGTATCAAGCCTTACATGCCTGGCACAAAGCAAGCATTCAGGGTATATCTACTGCATAAATGACATATGTTTTAGTATTAATGAATCCCTGAATACCAGTGATCGAGTTTCTTTTGGTGATCTTTTTTTTTCCAAAAGAAATTAAGTTTTAACAAAATTTCTACTCACATAATGGTGAAACAAGAACAATGAGATATCTATCCAGAACCATGATGCTAGGGTCACTCAGTTGATCATATGCTTCTACAACCTTCTAGAGTAGTGGTTCTCAAACTTTAGCACATATTGGTTTCATTTTGAGGTCTTGTTAAAGCTGGGATTGCTGAACCCTATTCTTAAGAGTTTCTGATTTAGTAGGTCTAGGGTGGGGCCTGAGAGTTTGCATTTCTAACAACTTCCTGGTGATGGTAGTGATGCTGATCCAAGGAAAACCAGTGGCTCTAGCAAAGCAAAGATTCATACGTTGCTGGAAGAAGTCTACAAATGGGCTGTGAGGTACTCATCTACATTTTCCTGTAAGGAAGTATGCATATTTTTGTGGTATATGCTACATGCATTTTTTGGTAATAGAGCCTGCCTATTTCATCAGATTCTCAAAGGCCTTCAAAATTTAATTAACATTAAGAGTAGTCATATTCAGGGCCACCTGGATGGCTCAGTCGGTTAAGCATCTGCTTTCAGCTCAGGCCATGATCCCAGAGCTCTGGGATCGAGTCCCGTGTCAGGCTCCTTGCTCAGAGAGAAGCCTGCTTCTTCCTCTGCCTGCTCTACCTGCTGCACCCCCTGCTTGTGCTCTCTCTCTCTCTGACAAATAAATAAATAAAAATCTTAAGAAAAAAAAGAGTAGTGGTATTCAATCATGGATATATATTAAAACTTCCTGGAGTCTTGGCTCTTCCATTCAACTGAGGTGTGACTTTGGGCAAAATACTTAACATCTCTGTGCCTCCATTTCTTCATCTATAAAATGAGGACAATAGAACGATGGGAAAAGATGGCAGAGGAGTAGGGGACCCTATTCCAACTGGTCCCCAGAATTGAACTGGATATCTACAAGACCACTCTGAACACCCACGAAATCAGCCTGAGATGTAAGAAGATAGATCTGTATCTCTACAAACAGAATATTGCAGATGGTTGGTTTCAAGGTACAAAGTGGGGAGCCGTGATTCTGCGGGCAGATATCAGAGGATAAACGGCAGCGGGAGGGAGCCTGGCCAGGGGATTCTACACCGCCGGTGAGCGATAGACTACCGCACTGGGGACAGGGCACAGACTCGCAGATTGGTAGTGGCGGGGAAAGGACTTCAGAGTAGCCCCCCAGACGGAAACCTGGAGTGGTGGGGCTGCATGTGCGAACTGGGGGCAGCTGGCGGTTTTAGAAGCACAAAGGGCAGGGATGTGCCTCAACCTGGAGGCGAGAATTGGGAGCACTGCTGAGGGGCACACAACCCAGGATGCTGCAGTTTATAGCAGCACAGACAGAAACGGAGATAGTGTGGCCTGGAGAGCTCACTGAAGAATAGACGGTGATTTCTCTGCTCTCCAAATGGTCTCTTCTGCTCCGATTCACGGAAAAGATGCAGAAAGACACCAGGGAAAGCCACCAGAGAACAAAAGCCCCCAAAAAACAAGTTTTCACTGAGCCCATCCCCTGCCACAGGGGGCAGGGCAACTCTGCCCAAACAGGGTTGCCTGAATAACAGCACGGCAGGCCCCTTCCCCAGAAGATAGGCTGGAAGAACAAGAGGCCAGCAACCCTAAGGTCCCTAGAAAACAGGTGCATCTTTCTTGGGTTGTGGTCAATAATTTGGACTCCATCAACAGAATGACTAGGAGGAGGAGCCCCCAAAATAGGAAAGACTCAGAGATTATGACTTATGCCACAGATTTACAAATGGATTCAGATATAACCAAGATGTTGGGGATGGAATTCAGACCTAGCAAATTATGAAGACAATAGCTAGAATGGAGAAATCAATTAATGGAAACACAGAGTCTCTAAGGGCAGAAATGAAAGCTGAATTGGCAGAAGTTAAAAATGCTATCAGTGAGATCCAATCCAATCTAGATAATATAACAGCTAGGGTAAGCGAGGCAGAAGAAGGAATTAGTGACCTGGAAGACCATTTAATAAATAAAAAGGGAAAAGAGGAGGCCAGGACAAACAACTCAGAATCCATGAAAATAGAATCAGAGAAATAAGTGACACCACGAAACGTTCCAGTGTCAGAATTATTGGAATCCCTGAGGGGGTGGAGACAGAGAGAGGACTAGAAGGTATACTTGAGCAAATTGTAGCTGAGAACTTCCCTAATCTGGGGAATGAAACATTCCTGTCCTAGAGGCAGAGAGGACCCTTCCCAAGATCAAGGAAAACAGGCCAATGCCCTGGCATGTTAGAGTAAAACTCGCAAATCTTAGAACCAAGGAAACCATCTTAAGGGCAGTTAGGGGGAAGAGATCCCTTATGTACAGAGGGAGGAACGTCAGAATAACATCAGACCTATCCACAGAGACCTGGCAAGCCAGAAAGGCCTGACAAGACATATTCAGGGTACTAAATGAGAAGAACATGCAGCCAAGAATACTTTATCTGGCAAGGCTGTCATTTAGAATAGATGGACAGATGCAGAGCTTCCAAGACTGGCAAAAACTGAAAGAATATGTGACCACTAAGCCGGCCCTGCAAGAAATGTTAAGGGGGGGTTCTATAAAAGGAGAAAGACCCCAAGAGTGATATAGAACAGAAATTTACAGAGACAATCTATAAAAACAAGGTCTTCACAGGCAACTTGAAGACAATAAATTCATATCTTTCAATAATCACTCTCAACATGAATGGCCTAAATGCTCCCATAAAATGGCACAGGGTTGCAGATTGGATAAGAAGACAGGACCCATCCATATGCTGTCCACAAGAGACTCATTTTGAACCTAAAGATACATCCAGACTGAAAGTGAAGGGATGGAGATCCATCATCCATGCCAGCGGGCCTCAAAAGAAAGCTGGGGTAGCAATTCTTATATCAGACAAATTAGATTTTAAACTAAAGACTATAGGTAGAGACAGAGAAGGACCCTATATCATTCTTAAAGGGTCTATCCAACAAGAAGATCTAACAATTGTAAATATCTATGCCCCCAACACGGGAGCAGCCATCCACATAAGCCAACTGTTAACCAAAATAAAGAGTCATACTGATAACAATACGTTAATTGTAGGAGACCTCAATACTCCACTATCAGCAATAGACAGATCATCTAAGCAGAAAATCAACAAAGAAACAAGAGCTTTGAATGACACACTGGACCAAATGGACCTCATAGATATATACAGAACATTCCACCCTAAAACAACAGAATTCTCATTCTTCTCAAGCACACATGGAACTTTCTCCAGAATAGACCACATACTGGGTCACAAATCAGGTCTCACAAAAGATTGTGATTATTCCCTGCATATTCTCAGACCATACCGCTTTAAAACTGGAACTCAGTCACAAGAAAAAAATTAGTAGAAATTCAAACACTTGGAAGATAAAGACCACTCTGCTCAAGAATGTTTGGGTCAACCAGGAAATCAAAGAAGAACTTAAACAATTCATGGACACCAATGAGAATGAAAACACACCAGACCAAAACCTATGGGATACTGCAAAGGCGGTCCTAAGGGGGAAATACATAGCCATCCAAGCCTCACTCAAAAAAATAGAAAAATTTGGAATTCACCAACTAACTTACACCTTAAAGAACTAGAGAAAAAGCAACAAGTCATGTCTAAGATGCACATTAGAAGAGAAATAATTACGATTAGAGCAGAAATCAATGAATTAGAAACCAGAAACACAGTAGATCAGATCAATGAAACTAGAAGCTGGTTCTTTGAAAGAATTAATAAGATCGATAAGCCACTGGCCACACTTATCCAAAAGAAAAAAGAAAGGACCCAAATTAATAAAATTATGAATGAAAGGGGAGAGATCATGACTAACACCAAGGAAATAGAAACAATTATGAGAAATTATTATCAACAACCAAATGCCAATAAACTGAGCAATCTAGATGAAATGTACGCCTTCCTGGAAACCTATAAGCTGCCAAGACTGAAACAGGGAGAAAATGACATCCTGAAAAGGCCAATAACGAGTAACGAGATTGAAGCAGTGATAAAAAAAAAACTCCCAAAAAATAAGAGTCCAGGGCCTGATGGATTCCCTGGAGAATTCTACCAAACATTCAAAGAAATAATACCTATTCTACTGAAGCTGTTTAAAAAAATAGAAACAGAAGGAAAGCTTCCAAACTCATTCTATGAGGCCAACATTACCTTAATCCCCAAAACAGGCAAAGACCCCATCAAAAAGGAGAATTTCAGACTGATATCCCTGATGAATATGGATTCCAAAATCCTCAACAAAATCCTAGCTAATAGGATCTAACAATACATTAAAAGGATCACCCACCACAACCAAGTGGGATTTATCCCCAGGATGCAAGGGTGGTTCGACATTCACAAATCAATCAATGTGATAGAACACACTAGTAAGAGGAGAGAGAAGAACCATGTGGTCCTCTCAACTGATGCAGAAAAAGCATTTGACAGAATACAGTATCCTTTCCTGATTAAAACTCTTCAGAGTATAGGGATAGAGGGAACATTCCTCAAGTTCACAAAATCCATCTATGAAAAACCCATAGCAAATATCATCCTCAAGCTGAGAGCCTTTCCCTTAAGATCAGGAACACCTCAAGGATGCCCACTCTTGCCACTATTGTTCAACATAGTATTAGAAGTCCTAGCAACAGCAATCAAACAACAAAAAGAAATAAAAGGTACTCAGTTTGGCAAAGAAGAAGTCAAACTCTCTCTCTTCGCAGATGACATGATACTTTATGTGGAAAACCCAAAAGACTGCACCCCCAAATTACTAGAACTCATACAGCAATTCAATAATGTGGAGGAATAAAAAATCAATGCACAGAAATCAGTTGCTTTCTTATACACTAACAATGCAACTGTAGAAAGAGAATTTAGAGAAACGATTCCATTTACTATAGCATCAGAAACCATAAGATACCTTGGAATAAACCTAACCAAAGCAGTAAAGGATCTATATTGTAGGAACTGCAGAACATTCATGAAAGAAACTGAAGAAGATACAAGAAGATGCAAAAACATTCCATGCTCGTGGATCGGAAGAGTAAACATTGTTAAAATGTCTATGCTACCCAGAGCAATCTATACCTTCAGTGCCATCCCAATCAAAATTCCAGTGACATTTTTCAAAGTGCTGGAACAAACAATCCTAAAATTTGTATGGAATCAGAAAAGACCCCGAATCGCCAAGATGTTGAAAAAGAAAAACAAAGCTGGGGGCATCACGTTGCCTGATTTCAAGCTATATTACAAAGCTGTGATCACCAAGACAGCATGGTACTGGCACAAAAACAGACATATAGACCAATGGAACAGAACAGAGCCCAGATATGGACCCTCAACTGTGTGGTCAAATAATCTTCGACAAAGCAGGAAAGAATGTCCAATGGAAAAAAGTCTCTTCAACAAATGGTGCTGGGAAAATTGGACAGCCACATGCAGAAGAATGAAACCCGACTATTCTCTAACACCATACACAAAGATAAATTCAAAATGGTTGAAAGACCTCAATGTGAGACAGGAATCCATCAAAATCCTAGAGGAGAACATAGGCAGTAACCTCTTTGACATCGCCCACAGCAATTTCTTTCAAGATACATTTCCAAAAGCTAGTGAAACAAAAGAAAAATGAACTTTTGGGACTTCATCAAGATAAAAAGGTTCTGCACAGCAAAGGAAACAGTCAACAAAACAGAGGCAACCCACAGAATGGGAGAAGATATTTGCAAATGACACTACAGATAAAGGGTTGGTATCCAAGATCTATAAAGAACTTCTCAAATTCAACACCCAAAAAACAAATAATCAAGTCAAAAAATGGGCAGAAGATATGAACAGACACTTCTCTGAAGAAGACATACAAATGGCTAACAGACACATGAAAAAATGTTCATCATCATGAGCCATCAGGGAAATTCAAATCAAAACCACATTGAGATACCACCTTACACCAGTTAGAATGGTGAAAACTGACAAGGCAAGAAACAACAAATGTTGGAGAGGTTGTGGAGAAAGGGGAACCCTCTTACACTCTTGATGGGAATGCAAGCTGGTACAGCCACTTTGGGAAACAGTGTGGAGGTACCTCAAAAAATTAAAAATAGAGCTACCCTATGACCCAGCAATTGCGCTCCTGGGTATTTACCCCAAAGACACAGATGTAGTGAAAAGAAGGGCCATATGCACCCCAATGTTCATAGCAGCAATGTCCACAATAGCCAAACTGTGGAAAAAGCCGAGATGCCTCTCAACAGATGAATGGATAAAGAAGATGTGGTCCATATATACAGTGGAATATTACTCAGCCATCAGAAAGGATGAATACCCAACTTTTACATCAACATGGATGGGACTGGAGGAGAGTATGCTACGTGAAATAAGTCAAGCAGAGAAAGTCAATTATCATATGGTTTCACTTATTTGTGGAACATAAGGAATAGCATGGAGGACATTAGGAGAAGGAAGGGAAAAATGAAAGGGGGGGGAGATCAGAGGGAGAGATGAACCATGAGAGACTATGGACCTTGAGAAACAATCTGAGGGTTTTGGGGGTGGGTGGGTTAACCCAGTGATGGGTATTAAGGAGCGCATGTACTGCATGGTGCACTGGGTGTTATATGAAAACAATGAATCGTGGATCACTACATCAAAAACTAATGATGTATTGTATGGTGACTAACATAATAAAATAAAATTTTTAAAAAATGGGGACAATAATAGTACCTACCACATAGGCTTTTTTTGAAGTTCAAGTAAATTAATATTTGCCTATCATTTAGAGATGTACCTAATAAGTGCTAAATGGGTGGTTGCTAAATAAGATTAAAAGCTTGGAATTGTTTTTAAAAAGTAGGTTCTAACAAGTGGTTCTAATGTACAGCTAGAGTTGAAAACCACTGCTGGGCAATGAAGAGAAAGCAGGAGATAAACAAATGTCTTTCTTGAGAGTGTTGGGTTGATTTCCTCTCTGTGAACCCAACTCCCCTTCCCAAAGGAGTTAGCTAGGAAACTAGAGAGGGCTAACAAGAGCCCTAGCATCTGGGAAATGAATTTATCTTCATAAAATTTCAAGAGTTGGTTCATGCTGTCCTCCTTTCTTGTGGTAGTGAAAAGGGCTGAGGGAAAGGAGAAGGAAGAACATTGGTTTTATCCATGTTGACTCTCAGTTTTGTTTAAAATACAACAAATAAAAATGTATGCTAATAGAAGACCATATTAATATAAAGAAGTGATCAGAGAAGCAACTCTACTTGTGTTTGCCAGGCTTCAAGAGGATACCAGTAATCCCTGCTTCTTAGAGTTTATGTCCTTGTCCACTCCCTCCCTCACTGAATAAGCTGAATTATGTGACCAGTAAGATGTTGTGCAAGTAACGGAGCCTAACTTCACAGTCTCGATCAGAAAAGACACTGCAGTTTCTAACCCTTCTCTTACAGTGCTCACTCTGCACAAAGCTGGCTGCCACCCGCGAGGGCAGTCAAGCAGTTTGTGAAGAGGTCCACACTGAGAATAACTGAGGCCTCCCACCAAGAGCCTACAAGGACTTGGTAGCCATGTGAGTGAGCCCCTGGGGAAACATTCTTCAGCCTAGCAAGCCTTCAACAACTGTAGCCCCAGCCAGCATCCTAACCATGACCTCATAGGAAACCCAACCTAGAACCTCCTCTCCCACAGAAACCATGAGAGATACTCTGTATTTATTTTTGGTTTAATACACAAAGTTTTTGGACAATTTGTTACACAGCAATAGATAACTCATGTACTAATCCTAAACTTACATTTTTTTAGATAAATGCCTGAGAGTTTCCCTTTTGTTATTTTGGTGCTACTGCAGGTGATCTGATCGTTTTATTCTTTATGCCCACTTAAGACATAAAGAAATGATTAGCTAGTGGAATGAGCATGTCCTATGAGGGAGAGAAAGAGAACCCAGTCTCTTGCCTTATATTTTCCTGAGGACTTACATTCAGAAAGAAAAAAAAAAAAAAAATCACAAGACTCTTGACCTGTATCAATCTCAACAGTTAGAGGCCGGCTATGCTCATGAAAACAGAGATCCTGAACTAAATCAACAAAAAATTTAAATTCAATGCTATGGTATAAGAAAAATGTGACAAAGCTCAGAGTTTCTTAGGAGCTCAGACAACCAGGTTGCCTATCTGAACCCTTGGATTATTGGTGTGCATGACTGTTCTTTATTTCAATACCAAATAAATAACAGGATTATGTGAAATACTACTAGAATTTTCTTGTTAGAGCCTGGATCTGGGTAATGAGAAAGGGTTTTATTGCTATTTACATATGGCTATGTAACAATTTAAATACCTGAACTGGTGATGCTCCATCTCTTCATTCTAAAAACCAGTCAGTGGGCTCTGGGGGACTCATTTCCATTTACCTGGGATTTTGCTAAACTTAAGAGACAGGCTTAAAAACCACTGAACTTAATTTCAGAACACACATGGGGTATGTCCGACAAATGGATCTGCTTTTGTGGCTAGTGAGGTCACATCCACAGTCTAAGTTAGTGTAGACCTGTTTTTGCTATGTGATTACTTTTTGAGTTGGAGATTTGTGAACCCAGAGATAGTGGTGGACCATTTAATTAGGTTTTACTCTAATACACTCATCTCTATCAAAGGAACACAGTATATTACTCAGGTCAATATATTTTAATTATTTTTTACCAAAATAGATTATAAGGCAAGTTAGTAGACGGTTAAAGGTTAAGATGAATAATAGCATTACAAACACTCTTAAATGCCTCTTTTTCTTTCCTTGTTATTTTGAAGCTAAGTATTTTAGTCAGCATGTTCTAGATTAATTACACACACACTTTACACTCTTGGTCTTCTCCAGAAATACAAAACATGTAGTTTCAACTTAATTGTTGGGGGGGGGGGCAGGGGTACTACCAGAGAGGAGGAAACTGAAATGCATTTACTGTAACTGTGAAAGGGGCTCCTTGCTTCCCAGTTTAGGTCATTTGAACTAACACTGATAGGCAAGAATCCCCTAAATGTCTGAGAAATACTACATTTAGAGGTGAAAAGCAAAGGGTTTATAAGCTTCATTTTCAGTTTCCATTTTATGGCCATTCCCAGCTCACCTTGTAAGCAGGATTTATTTCCCATCCCCACCCTCCCAATTTTTAACTTTAATGTGTTTCCTTATTTTGATTTCAGATCTTTTGGAAGGGTTATCTAAGATATCCCAAACACCTTAGTAAATTCAATCTGCTGGAAAGCCCTAAGTGTACCCCGAGTGTATCAATATCTTCAAGAAGATGATAAAGAAGGGGGGAGGGACAGGTAGGAGTAGGAAGGAAAGAGCAGAGGGAGAAGAACAAGCACAGGAAGGTGGGGCTGAAATACATTTGTCTACCTTGGTCTTGCCCTGGTTTTCAACAGTTACTCTCACTGATCTCTATTTCCCCATTAAATGCCATGGGAGATTTAATGGAATGTTTTTAGACTATAGATTATATAGCTTGACAGTTGATTTTTATTAACCAGCCTGTGAAAATCTGTTTGATGGCTAAAATTTGACTGTATCTCAGAGTTTTACCATGTTTTGTGTGCTGTGCTTGCTAATGTAAAACAGATCATTATATATTAGATTATTGTCTATGTTATTTGGTTAACAATTGAATCTCAAAGGCGTATCTGATGAAGGGCATCCTATGAACTGAAGCTTTACTCTGCTATTTTCCAAATACCAATATGAACAATTAAACTGATGAGGAATATACTTTAATACAGAATGTTCCTGAAACCATACAGAAAGTTTTAGCAAAGTGCAATCCCTGGTTCTAATCAAGATGAAAATCATTCTGAATTATGTAGTTAACCTACACACACATGCATATATACAGTTTTTGTCTGTCTGAGATTTTCATTCAATGATTATTTATTAAGCACCTATAGCTGCTAGGCTTATGTTAAAGACTGAACATGGTCAATATGGTCCTTTGCCTCAGAGTTCATAATGTCATATAATCGAGAATGTCATTAGTAAGACCATGCATTCTACTTAAAAACCATGAAAAGATTTACTCTGTTAAACATACACTGAAGCACACTGAACAGTTAAATATGTAAAATACTGTTAGGCAAAGTTTTACCGAAATCACCAGTTAAAGTCACACTGGTAAGATCAATAAAACATAAATAAATGGTAAAGCTAGTCATCCACCTTCTATAACATTTGGCTTTGCAGCATTATGGTACAAAAAAACATTAACTGTTTCAAAATGCATTGAGTTTTGTTCTATTCAAAGTAATAAATAGTTTAAAAAAAAGATGTAAATATTAGAGGAAATTGATTTGCTCTCATTGGAATATGATTCCAAGGCAAAAAAAAAAAAAAAGAAAAGAAAAATGGCTTGACATGAATGCAATATGTGTTTCTACTTTTCTTTTGAATAGATTAAACAAAATAAGCAAGTTTTTCATTCATTTATAACAGAGGTTCATTTTCCTTTATATTACTGAATACTCCATGGACTTTTCTTGACCTAAGAGTTATAGGCCTTCTTGGCTGAGTTATCAATATCTTCCTTGTCATTTTTCTCCTATTGAGTTTCAGGCTAATGGACTTGACTTGGACTTTCTCCTTTCATTTCCTTGAGAATTATTTTTTAATTCTCTTCTCCTTTTAATTATTATTTTTCTTCTATTCTTCTTTCTCTTATAAATTAAAAAAAATGATAGTCTTAAACTGTAGCATGCATCAGAATAACCTAGAGGTCTTGTTTAAAAAACAGACTGCTAGGCTCCATATTTTGAGAACCACTGGCCCAGTGAATCCGGAAAACTTAAATACCAATAAATATACTTTCCTCTTGCCTTTATTTTGGGGGTGTGGGGGCAAATATAACACATAATATATTTTGTTCTTGCCTTTATTTGGGGGGATTGAGGGAAATATAACATAAGATCTCTCAAATAAACTGTCCCATTTAAACTGATATATTAATCCAGAAATCCTATCTCAGTTTTTGGGTGACTCATGTGAACTGCCACTGAAAATTTAAATGAATAGAGCTGTCTCTTTGCAGTAATGAGCACCAAGAATTAGTGATCATTTGTTGTAGTTTTGTTTTCATTTGTTGTCCATTAATCTAGATTTGGAATTGCATGTGAAGATAGGTTAATACAAATTAGTAACATGTCACAAAAATGAAGGTGGTCCTGGTAAACAGGGTATGACTGGAAGGAATATATTACAATTTATCAAGGAAGTATAGCTTGAACATCATTGTAAACATACCATCTTCTCTTACCACACATACGCACACAGAGTTTCTGTGGGTAAATGAAAGTATTTAGGGTTTTTTTTTTCACATCTATGATTATTAAACACTTCCTGGAACTGCTGCAACCACAACGTGTGGTGAAAATAATTGTTGGGAAATGTTCTCCTTTGTATGAGTGGATTGCATCAGGCTTGGGTGATTATATGGAATTGTGGCTGGAAATGAGCATTTGGGAATGAAACATATAGCTATGCTTTTGCCTGTTTGTAAACATAGGTGTATATTCATTTGTGCATTCATTAGTTCAGAGCATTTCTATTAAATGACAGAGAATGGGGAGAGTAAGGAGATTTGAACAAAGAAGAATAAGAGCTCAGGGTACAGTGAGTCATGTATTTGTGAAGTGTAACACAAGAACAAATGTCATAATAGGAAGTATTATAGGAGAATAGGGAGGAAGTACTTATTTCTCTCTGAGAATCTCAGGGAAGACTTAATGTAAGAAGTAACTTTTGAATTGAACTTTGAAGAATACATGAGTCTTTGCTAGGGATGGCAAGTAGGGAAAAGTGTGGGCAGGAGTGGATGTGCATTATGCACATTGTCTTGAAGTGGAAACTTATAAGAGGATTTCAGAGAAATGTCAAATATTTGGATGCAGCTAGGGCATATAGTCTATGTATGGGGGAGGCATTAAACACTAGGGCTAAAATCAGGTACAGAGAGTAAGGTATCAGTCCAGGCTAGGCTATGGAATTTATCCAATGGTCAGGGAGGCATCTACAAAGGAAGAACCCTATCAATGAAAGTAGAAGCAGGAAAGATGTGTGTCTAAACAAGGACAATGGTAAGAAGCATAGAAAAGAAAATTATGGAGGAGAATTTAGATATAGAGCTTATACTATATATTTGGTAATTAGATGCTGAGGAAAGAAAGAAGTCAACCATGACTTCCCAATTTTTAACTTAGGCACCTGGAATGATTATTATGCTATTTTATAATATCAGGAACATGGAAGTGTCCTCAAGTCATGTTTAACTGTCTCTGTGGCATTCTGGTAGTCATTGCCAAAGTGCCTAAATCTTAACAAATAGCTTTTAGAATAGGAAAATGACTTATAAGTCATATGAAATACAGGATAGAATTTTTATTTTCAGTTACAAGATATTATCCATTAAAAGCTAATATTTTCACAAATATTGTGCTATTTCTTTGAATAACTGAAAAATTGTCTGTTTCTGGACAAGAGTAATATTGATAATTCTCAAGAGGATGAAGGAAAGCCACCTGCCATCTCTCCTTGTTAAGAAACACCAAGATTCCTGTTATTCATGGGAGTTTCTGTACCTCTGAGGAATGTTGAAAAATGGAAAAAAACAAACAAAAAAAACCACCAAATAGGTTGACTATTATTGCTGTAAGAAGGGGAGGCCAGAGAGATCCTTTACAAAGTGCTTTCAATCTCTGCTCCTCCATCCAGAGTCTTTGAAGATATAGCTTTAATCTCTTGTTGTTCAAATAACATTAAGGAAGATTGAAAGTAGGAAATAGGAGAAAAAAGAAATACGTTGTTTCTAGGGAGATTTTATTCACTGTAGAAATTAGTAAGAAACCATTCTTGTCTACTAAAAAATGAGGACCGACATAAATTGACAACCAGTGATTTGTGACGGTAGACTTGAAAATCAGCAGAAAACTGCTGACAAGTAGACTAGAAAGATGACAAGTATGAAATAATAGCTTGAGGTAGACCAAGTAGGAGGTAGACCAGAAAGATGTTATATAGGAGAATACTTTAAGTGAGGCTAAAGAAATTCATGGGGCAACAGGTCAGTTCTGGTACAGTCAAGGTAGTCAACAAGACCATTAAAGATGTAACCATGCCTTTGTGTTCTCATTGTCTTTGTGGCTACAATGTCAAGGACAATATTCTTAAATGTCAGGGTGGCCTGACACCCATATTTGGGCAAAGGGCAATAGAAAGAGATTGTACTTCTCTGAGAGAAGGCCTTCACAGTAAATATAAAGAGAGTAAAGAACTCTCAGAAGGTGTTCAATATGAAAATATTTGAATTTATAAAAGAAGATAGTGCAGGGAAAGTATGAAGAAAAACTAATGGTACTAGTTGTGCTTACTAGGATGACGATATGCTGAAAAACTACAAAAGCAATCTGAGAATTTTCCACTACTGATGAGGTCCAACATGGTAACTAAGTAGCAGACAACAAAGATCAGTAATAAAAAGGCAGAACGTCCAGAACTATCACGTTATGTTAACAGCACTGAAGCCTTGCTATCCTCAGTGTGTGGTACGCCCACCAGTTGCCAGGCATCATCTCAGATTTTGTTAGAAATTACGAGAATCCCACCTCCCCCAAAGATCAACTCAATCAAAATCTGTGTTTTAACAAGATTCCCAAGAGACCACTGGGAAACTAAAGTTTGAGGAGCACTGATATGGGAGACTTTACTAATGCCAGGTGAAAGACGACTGGGTGTTCCATATTATAAGTAATTTTATCTTGGCCTAAGTTATTAAAGTAAAACAGTAATTTTTAACCAATTTATTTTCAGTGACTTTGTTTTTCTATTCAAAGATTCATCTGAGAGTGTGACAAATGCCTTAGACACCTCTTTCCCATCCCACCCCTTCCTAAATGTGGATGCAATTTCAGGATATGACTTGAAAACCAGCCACAAATCCCAATTTAAGAATCAGTGTTTAAAAGAATCCCAAACACTCTTTTTACAGAACTATTAATTAGAAACCACCTGAATCCTTGTGGACCCCATCTACCATCTGGCTGCTATCTTGGGGCCTAGCAGGGTTTGCTCTTAATAAAGACTTTGAAGACAAAGACATATGTTACACAATCAGTGCCCTGAACAGGACTGTCCTGATTTAACAATTGGCAGGCAACCAAATTCTGTGGATATCAAGATAACAAACACAATGTCTGCAGTCAATTGGAATTGCCAATTAAACATTTCAGTAACTTATAGGCATCTGGATATTTTAGTGGTATTATAAATCATTTCCAACTTCTGTTTACTAAATTGTAATCCTCAAGGTTGTCATAATGGCTAGTATTTGTTGAGTATTTATTATGTGCTAGGGAACCACTCCCCCTCACCCCATCTCTGTCTTATTATTTCTCCTTACAATAATTTATAGGGTAGGTATTTTTATCCCTTGTTTACAAATGTGGAAAGTAAGGCTTGCTGAGTTTAATAAATTATACAAAATCAGAGCTAAGAAGTTAATGGAAAGTAGCAGAGCCTGAACTCAGACCTAGGTCTAAATTATTGCAAAACCTACATTTGTACCTGCCAGGGTAAAGACTACAACAGTTTTTAAAATATTTAGAAAAAAATTCCATAAAACCAGTTTTGTTTAACAATTTCCCCCCCTTCCTGTGCTTCCTTTTGCACAGAAAGTACATCTTTTTTTTTAATTGGTAAAATAATTTGTCCTGGTTTTATTCAATAAGTTATCACTACAGTGATCAAATGAATTACTGTCTATCACACTTGCAAGGTTGTCAATGTCAAATGTTAAAAAACAAGTTGGCTCACACAGGTTGACTAAAACTGGGGAAAAGTTGTTTCATTTTAAATTAGATTATTTCTTTTACAGAGTTGATGAGTTCATGAAGTAAAGCAAAAAGCTGCCAACAGCTACAAGTCTGGAAGTTCTAGCTGGCTCCTCTCTGTCGACCTGACTTTATCACAGGTTGCTCACAAGTTGGACTCAGCTGCTTTAGTCACAAGATGAACTATGGAGCCCAAATTATGTAACAACACAGAGTCTTTCTAGGTCAACGGTCCGAAGCACTACTCCATAGTCAATTTTAACAACATTCTAGAAGGCAAATAGGGAGAGTCAGAACATCACTATCAATGTGAACAAGAGCCTGCCAGCTGAATGTTTTTAAGTATATGCCCTCTACTCTGTGAGGTACTCTTAGTCCTCATTTTCTCTAGTAATTATTATTCATGCCACATTTTAAAAAAGGATGCAGTGCATTTCTTGAAACCATCTATTAGATTGAAATAGTGAAAAGGAAGAAGGGAGAGAAAGTGAACAGATTCACATGCATTTGTGAACACTCTCCTAAGGGTTTAAACGTTGAATGACCCCTGAAGGAGACTGCTTTGAGACTTTGACAGATCTTTCCCTGCTTATATAAAAATAATCATAGTCCCGTCCCATTAGCATAGTGCTTTCCAGTTTGCAAAGTGCATTTAACATGTCATGCAATCCTCACACCAAGCTGGGGACTCTCTATGGCCTTCTTTTTTTTTTTTTATTTAAATTTGATGAGCCAAGGTATAGTATGGTTTTTAATATAATGTTCAATGATTCATCAGTTCAGTTATGGCCGTCTTTTTTATAGAAAAGAAAATCAAGGTTTGAAGAAGCATTAATTGCCCAAGGTTCCACAGCCCATGCGTGATAAAGCTTTCTGAAGTTGGGTTTCCCAGACTCAGATCTCTTGCTGCCTCCTGACTTGGAATAACCACAGATGTTTAGTTTGAACATGGTAGGTATTCTGTCCTTGTCTCCAAGATTCTTTGCATAGGATTGTCCCATTTGCAATTCACTTCAAGTAAACAAACACATGGTGAGTTTCTATTACGGTTCAATAAATACAAAGATGGAAAAAAAAATCTTGGCACTCAAAAGTCTTCTCTTCTGGTGGAAGAAGAAGATGCATGCATCATAAACTGCAATCCAAGTCCCTCCCTCAATATATTTCTCATGCCTTCTTGAAAATGTGTGTGAATGTGCAAATGTAATAACTACTGAATCGTACACTTTAAGTTGGTTGAATTGTATGGTATGTGAAATACCTCTCACTAAAACTATTTAAAAAAGTCAAATAAAAAATTCTTTTGAAAAAGGAGAGTCTTATCTCAAAAAAAGCTCAGATAACTGCAAAATTATTTACTCTTGATCTTAGACCTGATTTTTGATGATACAATCTCAGCATTTTGGGATACCCTTCTCATACAAAATTATTACTCTATAATCAGTAAACATCTAAGCAAAGTTACAGACACTTGTAGCATTCCTATCTTCATTGCTGTTTCCAATAAATATTAAATTTTTGAGATTAAATTCCTTAACAGAAATAGTATGCTTAGTTCTCTAAAATAACTACTTATTTTTAAAAGTAAATGTAACATAAAACATCCAATAGTTACACAAATGTTACTACATAAGCAAAGAGAGGACTGACCTAAACAAAATGTGTACCGGCAGACAGCGCTGCCTTGGGATAGTTCTAAATAATCAGATTCTTCCAAAACATGGGCAGGAGCCTCCCTGCCCGTGGCCCAACCCTCTGATCTAATGTGAACCTTTCACATTACAGGTGACAATGACGACGCACAAAGGTGCTGACCTCTTGGATTGTTCCAAGAAGATCACAAGCAGAAGTCTCCTCCTCTGCTCACCACTCCACTGAGTTGGGATTACCCAGGAAAGTCTTCATTTATTCAACAAGTAGTTACTAAGTAGCTTCTATTTTGTAGGCATCATTCTAGGCAAAAACCTTACATTGTGGTGAGGAAGACAGACTGTTAAGAAGCAATCAAATGCACAGGCATAAACACACAAATAAAAGATAGCAATTAGGTGCTACACAGCCAATTAAAATAAGGTTATTCCCGGCAGTGACTTTGGATCCTGAGAGGATGACATTAAACTGAGCCCCATGTGGCTGCCTATGAAGACTGGTGGGAAGAGAAGTCAAGGGAATAGAGCAGCACTGGAATAGCTCAAAGAACTTAGAATGTGCTGAGGAAAATAAATGAATCCACAAAAACGCTATGTGTCTGACTTGAGTAACTGGATGAATGGTCATGCCAATATTGCAATATGTGCAGGAGGAAGAAGGAGGTTTTGATAGGGGAGATCAGGAATTCTTTGTTGATCTTATAAAGTTCAAGATGCCTGAGAGACATTTGAGGCGGGTGGGGGAAGATAAGGGGTAGGACTAAGGGGGCACATGCTAGCTGAAGAAAATTCTTGGCCTAATGTATTGGTGCTTCTCATCTCACTTAAGGAGACTCCTATATTTCAGAGAGACAACTGTAGCAGAGTGGTATGAAAGGATGTGGTTGGTGGGAGGCACAGGTAGAGGTAGAGAGAACAGGGCTGGCTGATACAATGGAGAACAAATATCTCATTGCAAAATGAGGAATTTGCACCTCCCAACAGTCTGGTTTAATGTTTAAAGACAGAAAACCTCTATATTTGTGGGTGGGAGACCCAGACTTTACCAGAAAACCAGATATTAAAATCTACTGTGTGCCTCTTTCAAATAATGAAAATGTCTGTATGTTCCCTCTGTGTCCCCCAGCATCATGTTTACATTTTAGCAATGCCAGAAAACAAAACAAACAAAAACCCAGTGATACAATGAGCATGAACTCTGAACCAGTCCTACCCTATTAATCTAATTTTCATGTTACAGTCAAAATGCTTTTTCTAAGTTGCAAATCTGAATAAGACATGTACCTCTGAAATCCCTACACTGTCTCTTGTCAAACTCCTCACCATGGCCCACCAGCTCCTGCATGCTGGTCCCTGCCAATGTCTCCAGCCTCTCTTCTTGCTACCTCTTGCTCATAGGACCTGCTGAGTGTGCTTTTCTCTAATGTACATTGTGCTCACCCTCATTGCCAATGTTCTGTCCTCTGCCAGGACAAGACAGAGATGCTTCTTGCTCATCTCTCCCCAGAACTAATTCCTACTTATCCCTCAGATCTTTGTCAGATAACACTTCCTCAGAGGAAGTTCCTCTAGAAAGTCTGCCTTATTCCCTTTCCCAAATCTGATTTAGATGCTTTTCCTCCAGACATTCTATCATCATTAAACTTAATCACCTCATGTGGCTACCCTCCATAATTTTGTTGAGGACAGGGACCATGGTTGTCATGTTCACTGCTCTATCCCCCACACTGAGTATAGTGATAGACATTTAGCATCTATGGGCTCAAAATATATTGTTGAACGCAAAGAAAATTTTCTTCTAGACTATAAGTTACTAGAGGACAGGAAACCTACACTGGTTTCTGGTTTTTTAACTCTAAGCATTGTGTGATGGCTCAAAGGATATTGATAGAATTTTTAACTTAGAGGTTTGGTTTGGTTTTTCTTTTTAAGATTGATTGATTGATTGATTGATTATGATATATATAGAGAGAGATATAGGGAGAGGAACAGAGAGGCAGGGAGAGGGAGGGGAAAAGAATCCTAAGCAGACCCATGCTGAGTGCAGAGTTCACCTCACTAGATTAGGGGCTGGATCTTATGGCCCTGAGATCATGACCCCAGCCAAAACCAAGAGTCAGAAGGTTAACCTATTGAGCCACCCAAGTGTCCCTAGAGTTCTATTTTAAAGAGCTCTATTTCCCTTGTAAGATTTGGACTTATTGAGAACAGTGTTTCTGGCAAAGAGCCCTGCCACTGTCTTTTTGAAAACTTTGGTCAGATTTTAACTTTTGTAACCATGGATACAATTTTCAAGTCTGTCTAGACAAATTCTACCTACTCATGCCTTCAATATGGTCTGCTTTGGTAAGTGAACTGCCATAAGGTATCCCTGCATCTGAGCATTAGCCTATGAGTGAAATACTTATTATGATCCTGAAGCTTAGATGACTTGATTAAAATGTATGTTTTTAAGGACTTTTAAAAGACTTGGAAACCTTTATTTTCCTACAATGTGGAAATAAGTTTTAGAACTAAGCACAACAACACTTTAATGCATCAATTTTTACACTTAAAGTCAAGAACACAAAATCACAATTTGCCTAAAACATGTGTTCTAAGAAGTATAAATATTTGTAATTACCTTCTAGTGCATATTTCATATCTTGAGCAAAAAGGGTCCACATAATTTCAGCACTTATTTTTCCCATGTTCAGTTCTTGAGGAAACCTAAAACCAAACACATATTTGAGTACATCAAAAAGATAAATCTGTCTAAAAAATGAAATACCACACTTGACATATATGCCACAGTAATTGTTATATAGTTCATAAATACTTTTATTTATGAGATTTTCCTTTATAAGCTTTCACAGGTGGGGCAAAGCTACATACCAGAGTGTGGAAATAAACACAATTATCTGGTGCTGGGAAAACAGACTCTGTAACATTAGTACAAAGCAGTGGTGCCTCGAGTTCCTGATGGATGTCTCATGCTATGTGTTTGTTTGTTCTAAAGAGCCCTTTTAGTTTTATCACTCTATTTTCATATAGCTCAATTTTGAATATAGGGCATATGACTCCGAGTACCAGACACCACGTAATACCCAAAACAACACCTTACATTCATCTGTTAGCCATTTTCCTTAAAGCATGCTTGAGTACTTCCATTCTTTATTTGCTTAAAATAAATTATTTCAGAAAGACTCCTCACTTCTCTGGTAAAATGGACCACTGGTGACCCATTCATCAAGACTTCAGAATTCCCAAGCACGTCTGTGTTTTAGATCAAATAAACTTTAGGATTAAGATTCCTATTGCTACATTCTATTCATATGTGTTTTCAATCTTATAAGGCTCCTAGTAATAAAATAAGCCCAATGAATACGAAGACTAAGTCTTTTCATTATACTGAAAACACCACATGTCAATATGTTAAGACTGAAAGTATTTTCTGTTCTAACAAATATCTTATACATACATACAAAAAATAATACATACTAAGAAACAAAAAAATATATGTTAAGGAATAAAAACAGCACTCACATTCATTTATATTTTTGAGTTTAAATCAAGAAAGAGTAATACCAATCCTGAATGGGATAGAAAGGGTTACCTAAGTTAATATGACCTCAATATGACCTCAAATAAGAAAAACAAAACACTGACACTACCTAAAACTATTCTAGCCCAACTTTCCACCAAAAGCAGGTGTGTTTCATCAGATATCCTTTATGAACTGCCATCTATCAATTTGTCTAATAATGTTAATTGGTATTTTAAAACTTACATGCAGAATCCGTACATTTATCAAGTATTTAAACTAAGAACACTTTCTATGATCGAAAAAATTAATATAACCTGAATATATGCAAATTAGTTTTCAACATTAAATTTTATTCTATGGATATAAAAATAAGCATAGGCAAGTAATTTATTTCAAAAGTTTTCACTTATGGGTAGCCAGTAACATCACACAATTTGTAGCATATTATTTTTTATGTAATATTTATGTAGCAACAAAATTGTAAGTGATAGAACATAATCAGAGTGCTTTAAGCTCATAAAAGAAGGAAATTGATTATTTTAATTTTTTGAATCAAGAATGAAGAACATATTAATTCACTTTATAATGCTCTGATAGTAAAAAAAAAAGCACATTATACAAAAAGAAATCTAAGGAACAATATTTCTCATAAGAATAGTTGCAAAATTCCTTGGTAAAAAATGGCAAATTTGATCCTGCAATATATAAAAAAGATAATACATCATGATCAAGAGAGGTTTATCCTAAAAATGCAATGTTGGTTCAACATTCAAAAATGAATCAATGTAATTTATTGTATTAACAGACTATATAGAAAAACTTATCATCTCAATAGAAAAAATATGTGACAAATTAACATTCATTCATGATAAACAAACAAAATTCTGAAAATTAGGAATTAGAGGGAACTCAACCTTATAAAGAGATGTACAAAAACCTACAACAAACATTATACTTAATGGTCTCATACTAAGATTGAAATCAAAGCAGTGATATTTACATTGCTACTCCTATTAAACATTATACTGGCATTCCTAAAGATTGAAAAAAGACAAGAAAAAGAAATAAGGAAAGGGGCATATAGAGGTGCCTGGGTGGCTCAGTTGATTGGGCGTCTGCCTTCGGCTCAGGTTATGATCTCAGGGTTCTGGGATTGAGTCCCATGTCTGGCTCCCTGCTCAGCAGGGAGTCTGCTTCTCCCACTCCCCCTGCCCTTCCCCACTGCTTGTGCTTGCTCTTTCTCAAATAAATAAAATCTTAAAAAAAAAAAGAAAAGAAAGGGGGCATATAGATAGCAAAGGAAGAAATAAAATTCTATTTTCAGACATGATTATCTATGCAGAGAAGTCCTCCCCACCCCCCCCAAAAAAAAACACTAGAGAAAAAGCCACTAATTTGGTCCAGCAGCATCATGGAATAAAGTCAATATCCAAATCATCGTATTTCTATACACTAGCAATGAACCATTGGAGATTGAAACTTAAATAACAGTATCATTCATCATATCACCAAAAGTTATGAAATATTTAGGTATAAATCTAAGAAAATATGTACAAGATTTATATGAAGAAAACTACAGAGTGTTGAGGAGAGACACCAAATAAAACCTAAATAAACGGAGAAATATATTGTACTTGTGGATGGATATATTCAATATTGTTAGAATGTCAAATTTTCCCAAATTGATTTATAGATTCAATGAATCTCAATGAGAATCCAGCAGGATTTTTTTGTGGAAACTGACAAAGTGATTCTAAAATCTACATGGTAAGGCAAAAGACCAGGAAGAACAAAAAGTAATGTTAAAAAAAGCTGGAGCATTTACATCACCTGTCTTCATAGCTTACTAAGAAATATAGTAATTAAGACAATTCATCTTCACATACAAAGTTAATTATTTTTCAGTAAGATGTTCCAGTGATTCAGTGGAGAAATGGTAGTCTTCAACAAGTTGTCCTAGATGTCCATATGCAAAAAAAATAGAGCTCGACCCATACTCTACAACATATAAAAAATTAACTCAAAATGGATCACATACCTAAATATAAAACCTTAAACTATAAAACTTCTAAAACAAAATATAGTAGAAAATCTTTATGACTTTGTATTAGGCAATGATTACTTAGATTTGATGCAAAAAGTGCAAATCATAAAATATTGATAAATTAGACTCTGAAAATTAAAGTCTGTTCTTCAAAAAGTACTGTTGAGAAAATGAAAATATAAGCAACAGTATAGGAGAAAACAGTTTGCAAAACACATATCTGATAAAGGAATTTTATCCAAAATATATAAATTATGCTCCAATCTCAATAATAAAAAAATTACCTAATAAAAAAATGGGCAAAGGATTTGAATGACACTTCAGAAAGGAAGATAATTAGATGAAAACCAAGAACATGAAAATGTGTTCAACATTACCATTAGGTACTTTCAAAGTAAAACTATAATGTGATACTATATGTTTTTAAGTTAAAATGAAACATAACAAAACAAAATCTGACAATACCATGGGCTAGCATGGTTGCAGAGAAGCTGGAACACTGATGTATTTTGGCTGAGAAAACAAAATGTTCAATTCAGATTGGAAAGCAATTTGGCAATTTCTTATAAAGTTAAATATACATTTAACCAGCAGTCCCTCTCTAAGTATTTATCTAAGAGAAATGAAACTATATGTATAGCAAACACTGTACATGTTGCTTAATTCTTAATCACCAAAAACATCAATGTCCTTCAACTGACGAAAGGATAAATCAGCAGTGATAGATTCATAGAATGGAATTTACTAAGCAATAAAAAGGAATAAAATATAATACATGTAACAATGCAGAGGAGTACCAAATGAGTTATGCTGAATGAAAGAAGCTGGGCTCCAATGCCTAAATACCATGATTCCAATACACTATTGAAAAGACAGAAAGAGAAAATATATCAGTAGTTTGCCAGTGGCTTGTGTGAAGAGGGACTGACTATAAAGGAGTGTGGAGAAACTTTTGGCATTATAAACATATTTTATATCTTAATGTTGGTAGTTACATGACTATGTGTTTGTTTTTTATTTCAACAATTTTTGCTCTTATTTCTTCATTTTCTTTGAGTTTAATATGTTGTTTCTTTTCTAAATTCTTAAGATACTTAGGTAATTAATTTGGGGGCTTTCTTCCATTCTTACGTGTATTTAAACTATAAATTTCTTTCAGGAACTGCACTTAGCCATATCCTAAAAAAAATTTTATTGTATATTTATATTAATCCAATCAAACTATTTCAAAATTTTAATTTTCATATTTTTCTATTTTGGGAAGTCTGCAATTTTAATGTCCTAATATCTTTTTTTTTAATTAAAGTATAGTTGACACATAATGTTACATTAGTTTCAGGTGTAAAACATAATGATTCAGTATCTCTATATGTTATGCTATGCTTGGTCACTACAACTGTAGCTATTATCTTTCACCAGACAATGCTATTACATATCACTGACTATATTCCCTATGCTGCACCTTTCATCCCTGTGATGATTTATTCCATAACTGGAAGACTGTATCTCCCAATCCCCTTCACCCATTTTGCCTACCCCCAATGCCCTCCCTTCTGGGAACCATCAGTTTGTTCTATTTATAGGTCTGTTTCTGCTTTTTGTTTATTCATTCACTTTGTTTTTTAGATCCCATATGTAAGTAAAATCGTATGTTGTCTAATCTTGATTCTTAACTTCAGCTATTTGGATTTCCTAATATCTTTTTGTTGCTGTTTTCTCCTTAGCCTATGGTCAAAGAACACATTTTGAATGATTTTGATCTTTTGAAATTTGTTGAGATTTTCTTTATACCCCACTATATAGTTAATTTTGATAAATAATCTTTATTTTACATCTTTTGTGTCCTTGAATGTCATTCTGGCTATTTTTTTCTTACTATCTTCATGTTAACTAATTTTCTCTTCATTTGTGGATAACATGCTGTTAAATCCAATATTATTAATTTCATTTGTTGTAGTTTTCAGTTCTAGAATTTCTATTTGATCCTTTCAGTAGTTTCAAGTTCATAGCTGAATTTTTCCTTTTTGTTAATTTCTTAAATATATTCATCACAATTATAACATTTGAGTCTCTAAATTCTATTGTATTAATCTCTTATAATGTCTGCTTATTTTTGATTGAATGAAAGACTTTTTGTTTGTGAAAAATGTATATACAATTTAAGTATCCCTATGATGTCAGTATTCTTCAGAAAGGATTTATTTTTCTTCTGGCAGAAGTGTTTTAGGGTTTGAGAGAGATGACCTTTATCCATTTAGGGACTGAGTTCATTCAAAGTAAGTCTGGATTTTACTCATACTCACTCCTAGCATGTAACCCTTCATAGGCCCAGTTGTATGCTTGAGATGTTCACCTGGACCCACCACTTCACATGGCCTGAATTTCAATTATTCTCCTGTTCCTGTGTTCAGCTTTCTCAGTTTTTTCAGCTGCTACTTTCTGTCTAGCTTCTCAGGCTCTCAGTCTTTGTCTCTAGGTAAATCAGTTAATGCTTCTAGGGCAGCGATCATCACATATCCAACACAGTTTCCTGGTAAACACATGTGTATATCATAAGAAATTAAAGGAGTTAAAAAATATATATATATAAATTGATTGGGATGCCTGGGTGGCTCAGTCGGTTAAGCCTCTGCCTTCGGCTCAGGTCATGATCCCAGGGTCCTGGGATTGAGTCCCACATCAGGCTCCTTGCTCAGTGGGGAGCCTGCTTCTCCCTTTGCCTGCCGCTCCCCGTTTGTGTGCTCTCTTCCTGACAAATAAATAAACTCTTTAAAAGAAAATATCAACTGATGGAAGAGATAAGCTGTGCACCCCAATTAATAGCTGTAATTACCATAAGACTCTAAAAGTGACTTCTAAAATATTTTTTCCCTCTAATATGGAAGCTTTAATGAGATAACTTCAAAACAAGGAATCTAAAAATTAGATGTTTATCTCAGGATTTTCTCAATTGCATAACCAATCAATGACAAGTGTGATTTTCATTCTTGAGAAACTATGGGTTAAGGGGTCTCATCGCTAGTATTAAATCCTCAACATGGCAAAACCTAAACCCAATCAAGCCACCATTTAAAATAAAAACAACACAGTAGAAAAACACACACAATATATATAAAAAATGAATAATATTAATATAAAAGGAACTGTTATATATCCATAGGAAAAAAATGATTAGGAAAAAATGGGTAATGGAATGGTCAATTTATCTTATTTTTTTTTTTTAAATTTATTTACTTATTTGTCAGAGAGAGAAAGACCTCAAGCAGGGGGAGTGGCAGGCAGAGACCGAAGCAGACTCCCCACTGAGCAAGGAGCCTGATTTGGGGCTCCATCTCAGGACCCTGGGATCATGACCTGAGCTGAAGGCAGATGTTTAACAACTGAGCCACCCAGGCGTCCCTGAATGGTCAATTTAAAAAGAAAAACACAAAAGCTTAAAAATAGGAAAAGAGATGTTTAACTTTTCTAATAATGAAATTTTCATTAAAATAGTTAAATTTTTTTACTGAAAAAAATTCAGATTAGAAAACATTAAAAAATGATAAAAAATATTCGGACTTGTTTAAGCCTGTTTTTTAAAAGTCATCTAATGACTCTCTATGTGCTTCCAATGCTTATGCAATTCCAATACCTGTGTTACTCCCACTCCCTTCTATCCTGTATCCCAGGAGTCCCCTCTCTGGGCTGCATCGTCCTGATGTTATATGAAGCCACAGAATAATATGCAACTATCAAAAAGAACAAGATAGATTTGCTTGTATTGATACAATACGATGCCTATCAGGAAGTGTTACATGAAGAAAGCAAATTACAAATCAGTATACATAATACAATTACATATTTTATAAAAATATATCAATGTATGTATATTTTAATATGTGTATAATAAACATTATTAAATGAATACCTATGCTTATATGTGCAGAAAATATGAGCTAGAAAAAAATACACCCCACTATTGAAAATTTGTAAGGCTTGGGGGGGGTTCTTATGTTTTTTATTTTCTTCACAAAAATGATGCATAAACATGAGAACTTTCATTTTCTTCTTTAAACAGCCCCGTGAAGCTGAGTAAGATTATTTTTGTAACCACAAAAATTTTAAAAATCATTTCTCTTTTGCAATAAAATAAATGGGAATTCTACCAAATACGTAATTTTTAAAAATTTTATTACTCACAAAATCTGTATTTGGCTATTAATACTCTCATTTTACAAGTGAGCGACTGGTGATCAGAATTTAAGCATTGAGTTATTTTCCCAGAGTTCATGATCTCTCCAATAAAGCAGAAGATATTCAATGATTTTTTTTTTTTTTGATACTTAGAACAGACATAAAGGTAACTGATTACATTCATTTTAGACTCAGGAACATTAGAGTTTAAGAAATGTGTCCTACACCATGAAACAAATCAATGGCAGATTCAGAAATAGAGTTTATGTTTCTCAACCATATTTTTCATTCTTTTTTTTTTGACAGTAACAAAAATTCCTTAGCATTGAAAATGTCTTCATAGCTAATTTTGTCTTTTTTGTATTACCTTATTAATTTTGCCTTAAATTATTTACAGTTCAAATTATTAGCTTCATATTTTATACAATAGTCCCTCTTTAAATTTAAATCTCAAGATCTACTTCTTGCTAAGCTCTACTACTATGCAGGAGACAATCTTTGGAGCTTGAGATATTTTCTGAGATCTGTTTGAGAAGTTTTGCTGATAGTGTATTATATGCTGGTTCCAAATTCGGTTACACTTACCATTACCTATGGAGATAATGGATATCCTATGCTAGAAAAAAAAGAACTCAAAGCATATTTATCTATTTAATAGTTACACAGGTTCTTCTGAAGTCTATATTTTTATTTTACTTTGCTACTTCTCTATGGTATTTTTGGTGCATTTCAAAATATTTCTCTGGCTCTTTCTTACATATAATCTAATGAAATAAAAAATATCACTATTTAGCCCTGAATCTAGATAGCAAGTGGAGTCATCAACCTCTGCCACAATCCAGAGCATCTTCTCCTTCCCACAATTCTGTGGATTCTTCCTTTGACAAGATGATGAAATCTGCTCTCCCTTGCCTCTTCCTACTGTCACATCCCTTATTCACTTCCTACTGCCACATCCCTTATTCACTAGAATTGCACTAGTTTATCTATTTGCCTCCATTTCTCTCTCTTCCAGTAGACCTCTATATTATTATCATGTAAGTTACCTTTTAAAAACACAGGCCATACTATTTCAACATTTATTTTTTTAATTTTAATTTTATTTTTAAATTTTTATTATTATTAAAAATATTTTTAGGCCACAATATTTCAAACTACTGCTTGAAAACCATCAACTGCTTATTACACATTCATTAGCATAGAAAAGTATCAACTCATTAATGTTACTTTCTTGGCCAGTGAAGATCACATCCTGACTTTAACTTCTATCTCTACCCTCCAACGTTTTTCATGCTCTACCCACTGAGCTTACTTATAATTTCTCAACATATCTGATGTCCCATATCTTCTCATCATTTTCCCCATCTATTTATTCTCTTTCCTCCTGAATTTCCACTTGATCCTAACTGCCCCTTCCTTCAAAGCGCAGCTCAAGTAACACCTGTCTCTAAGTCCTCTGTTGTACTCAAGGCAGAATTAGCAGTGATTAATTAGCTGTGAATGATAAGGGCAAAGAAAAGGATACCATGACTATAAAATGCATCATAGCTCACTTAATATTAAGAGTTAGTGATTGTATTGGTGCTTTTTTACTATGTAAATTCCATAATTTTAATGTGGATATAAGATTTAACTTAGTATAATTTCATTGACATTTGCTTTATACTTCAAAACTGATAAAAATTATATTTTTCTTCGACTATTTTGTTTAGCATTAAAAAACTCCTCTCCACTTAGAATCTCTTCACTACCAAATAATATTAATTATGTTTATACAATCTTCTACTGGGTATTTACCCCACAGACACAGATGTAGTGAAAAGAAGGGCCATATGCACCCCAATATTCATAGCAGCAATGCCTGCAATAGCCAAACTGTGGAAAGAGCCAAGATGCCCCTCAACAGACGAATGGATAAAGAAGATGTGCTCCAGATATACAGTGGAATATTGCTCAGCCATCAGAAAGGATGAATACCCAACTTTTACATCAACATGGATGGGACTGGAGGAGATTATGCTCAGTGAAATAAGTCAAGCAGAGAAAGTCAATTATCATATGGTTTCACTTATTTATGGAACATAAGGAATAGCATGGAGGACATTAGGAGAAGGAAGGGAAAAATGAAGTGGGGGAAATTGGAGACGGAGATGAACCATGAGAGACTATGGACTCTAAGAAACAAACTGAGGGTTTTAGAGGGGAGTGGGGTGGGGGGATGGGTTAGCCCGGTGATGGGTATTACGGAGGGCACGTATTGCATGGAGCACTGGGTGTTATACGAAAACAATGAATCATGGAACACTACATCAAAAACTAATGATGGACTGTATGGTGACTAACATAACAAAATAAAATTTAAAACTAAAACAAACAAACCAAAAAAAAAAAAAACAACAACAAAATCTTCTAAATGCATACATGTATTTCCTCTCTACACGATTTAAACAATTCCAGAAGCCAAGATATAACCTGGTGACAATATCTGCAAAGCTAATAGTTTCCACAACAATTTTTTACTCCTACCTACCTAAAGGAAAAAGGGGGAGCAAAAATTCACAACTATGAGCAAAATACAAAAGATGATAAAAACAGGCGCCTGGGTGGCTCAGTTGGTTAAGCGACTGCCTTCGGCTCAGGTCATGATCCTGGAGTCCCGGGATCGAGTCCCGCATCGGGCCCCCGGCTCGGCAGGGAGCCTGCTTCTCCCTCTGACCCTCCCCCCTCTCATGTGCTGTCTCTCTCATTCTCTCTGTCTCAGATAAATAAAATCTTAAAAAAAAAAAAAAAGATGATAAAAACAAATCTGTCACTGGAGTGAGAAGAGAGACATCTAGTATGTGTCCTAATAGATTTTATCAAGTTACAAGTAACTGCTGGTTAAATTTTGTTTCCAGTTTTTAAGGGGGCACAAAATAATATTCCCCCCAAAGTGGTTTTGTTTTGGCACTGTGTGCAAATTTCCCTTACAGATTTGCAAATACATAATTTCACATGGGCAAATTTTATATGCTTTATCTTTGCTGTATCCCCAGTACCAAATTATGATGCAGAAGGCAGAGCTGTTTTCTTCCAACACACTTCACAGTTGAATATTCCTGCCTTTTCTTGGGATGGGCTAATAAGTCCATGCAATCTGCGTATTTGCTAGAGGCTTCTCTTCCACAGTTTAACACCATTCTTGCTATTCCGTCCGCACAATCCACAGAAGTATAATGGAGTGGTTAAACCTCAGTGTAATCCAAAAGACAGATATTTGATTTCTCCTCTGTGGCTTAACTAATACACCCAGTGGAGTAGTGCATGACCTCTTAAAACTCAATGTCCTCATCTGTCAAACAGGAATGATAATAAATGTACACTTGGGCGTTTTCCAGGGCTGTTGTGAAGATTAAGTGATAGTTTACATGTAAATACTTTGTACAGCCACTGGCACATCATGAGCACTCAATAAGGGTTTACTGATGATAATGAAATTTTAACTATGAGACATAGATGAAAATATTATTGAGTTCCATTGATTTCTAATGTGAACAAAATTATCATAGAAACCAAATGGAAGTTTACATTTGAATTGGCTAGTTTTTAGTTCTCCAGAACAAAATAAGCTAATAAGATTAACAGCAATAAACTTGATTGCAGAGGGAAATTCTTAGCACTCACAGGAGTAAACTGGTTTCAGAAAGTTCAGAAATCACAAGTACTCTCTGATAATGTATATGCTAATCACAAATTCCAAACTATGAGACAAGCAGCTTGGAAGAGGTTTTGACCTCCATGACCATTCCCTAACCTCATAAGTATTATATGTACTTACAAGTTAATAACGGACCCACATATGACACATTAAATTTTCATATTTCATTATTCATATTTTAAAAACATCATTGACTCTCCTCCTGATCTGAATTTGTGAGGTTTTACTGAACATAAATTAAATTCTCTAATGTACAGCTCTACTCTTCATTTCAATGCAGTTATAGCTTAACTTAGTCTACCATTTATGAAAGGAGGTTTAATGAAATAACCAATCTATTCCAACATTAGAATGTCTGTTTCTAATTTGTAGCCATTAATACAAAGCATAAATGTTTTATTTTATTTTATTTATTTATTTTTTTAGATTTTATTTATTTATTTGAGAGAGAGAGCACAAGAGGGGGGAGCAGGAGAGGGAGAAGCAGACTCCCTGCTGAGCAGGGAGCCCAATGCGGGACTCGATCCCGGGACTCCAGGATCATGACTTGAGCCGAAGGCAGTCACTTAACCAACTGAGCCACCCAGGTGCCCCAAAGCATAAATGTTTTAAATCTTGAATCCCATGAGACACAATTTAATAACCCAATTTATTATCTGCAAATCTCTTCATGAAATAAGAAAAACAATCTACTACTGCCAAATTTGATAATACTGATTCATTAGTCACAACAGATAAGATTAAATTAAATGTGAAGTATTATTTTGATATGCAAAGTTTGTCTTTGAAGAAAGTATTCTTTGTTACAAATGAGTAAGCAATGATTCTGTTATTGCATGTCATGCATGCAACTAAAACTTCATTATCACCATCAGAATTCAAGAGACATTTAGTTTGTTGTACTCTTTTCACACTGTTAAAAAAAACCAGCTTTTGTTAATATGTTCTCCATTTAAGAATACTTGACATACATTAGTGCAATTAACTGCCATCATCATGAAGAGAAGGAACAGCCAAGAAGAATGAACTTAATTGAGCAAGACTCTACTAGTAAATTATAAACTAGCCTTACAAGTTAAAGCTGTATTAAAGGGAAACTAAAACATACCATAACATTGCAGTTAAGGATTAAAGTTAGCTTAAGTATTCAGAGTGCAAACTCCTCTAATGAACATTTCCTTTGGTGACAATTTTTCCTTTTGTACTGAAATTCTCTTGCACCTAAACCAAGTAGATCACCAATGCCATTTAAACCCAATTACCCTTTTATCTTTTTGTTTTCTCTTTACTTACATTTACAACCTACAGTATTATTTTAATGAACTCAGATCTTTAAATACATATTTAAACATGAAAAATAGAATTAGAGATGGATCTAGGTTAACTATTAAACTCAACATTTTATAAGGCCGTGAAGTACCACCCCGGCAGCAGAGAGGAGAAGATGGCCAGATGTGGCCTCCAACCTTGGGCTATGTGCATGGGGGAAATAATAAATGGAATTTATTGAGCTCAGACAATCGTTTCCCAAGCTCCCGAAGGACCTCCAGGTTAGAGACCTGGAGGGAAGCAAGTCCTCGTATTCACGATGTGGGGCAGGAAGCTTGAGGCAGTAGAAAAGAGATGGGGGTTCACACCTGCAGAGCCGCTAGGCAAAGCCAGGCTCTGGGCTAACCACTTTATATGCACTATCTACTCAAATCCTGAGAATGGTCCTATGTCTTAAGCTTTACCTCCCAAATTTTTAAATGTGGAAATCAATCTGAGAGACACTGCAAAACTTTTCTAAGTTCTCATGGCTCAGTCTGTCTCACTCAAAAATATTAGATCACTAAACCACTCAAGCCACATTTTTCTCTGAATACTTAAAACACAGTCCTTTTTCTTTATTTTTACTCATTCCTTATGTATTCATCTCATTCAAAAATATTAAGATGGTTTACAAAATTACTATAATAAAGTGAGATTTGCCTTGAAAGTAGAAAAACTAAAGGAAAAATGAGGCTATAAAAATAAAATGAGATTAGACATAGAAATGTATGCTGTTAGATTCTATAGAGTTATTAAATGTGGACCTCAGTTCCGACATTCCTGGCAGCTAATCCACAGTGAAAAATTCATCATTTTTATCTACCTCAATTGTTCAGGAAGCAAAGGTTTTTTTAAGGAGTGAACTGGGCGGGGGGGGGGGGGGCAGGAATCATGGTGGGCTCCAGTTAAGTACTTACTATTTATTAACATTTTTCTTCTGATAAATAAGAAATTGCATATATTTTTTGATTGATTTATATACAACTGCAATTGGTACCATATGGCATATCTTGCACTTTAAACTTTTTGTGAGTCATGATTCTTATAGGGTTATCGTGACCAGATCCAGACTAATGAAAACATCAGAAATGTTTGGGTTGGACTGAAGGATTAACACCCATCATTTTACTCATGAGATTTTTACCCTACAATTCATCCTGCTGTTAAAGAGTTGCTGAGATTCTGGTTCTGCCACTTGCTAGGTGTGTGATCTAGAAAGTTACTTAGCCTCTGTAGGCTTCAGTTTCATCATCCGCAATTTGGGGATGATAATAGTACTGATATCATTAGAATTAAGTTTAGGATTAATTCAATCATTAACCTGAAAAAGTGCTTAGTACAGCGCCTGGCTCCAATTAATTCCTATAGTTCCCTACATGATAACGATAATATTTAGAACATCTAGATATCTAGTTGTGCCTAAATTATCTGGAAAGCATAATAAACCTTGAAAATCCAAGATGAGCCTTTTCCTTTCTCTATGATATGCACACAGAAAGGGAGAAAATTAAAATCTTCTCAAGTGATTGAACTAGTACAACTCTTAGTAAGCATTTTTATAATAGTGCTTTTAGAAAACTATCCTTAATCTTTCCAGATAACTTACTGTTTCAGGAATTTGCAGAGAAACACCTGATCTGTTTTAAAAATTCAAACTGGCTGTAATTAACATGAGTAAAAACTTTCAAAATAGCCTCTTTTCTTTTGTACCTTTAGTCAGATAGTTTTAGCTCAGATTTTTCATTTTCTGACATCCATTCTCCCCACTGTGAACCCCAGCTCTGTAGAACTGATTGCTTGTAGGAAATAAATTGTTTGCTCCTATTCTGACAAGTCAAATTGAAGCATTCGTTTAACTTCAACCAGCAACCTAACTGTGCCTCCAGTGTAAGACGTGTCATTCCATAGAATATCACACCCGGTGAGTTATGCTACTTTGGTGATAAGAACCACAGGCTCAAGTTAACTTACAGATAATTAACAGGTAATTTCTGTAAGCATAATCTGCATAATGGAGAAATAAGACTAAACTGCATTGCCATATGATACAGAAACCCATGGAAAGCTGAACTCCGTTTAACAGGTGGAGCAATGACCAGTAGAGTCAGGCCTCACAGAACCGTGGACAAGAAGCTCTTGCAGAGTTGAAGGCAGTCAGGGGAGTGCAGTAAGTGACCACAGATGGGATCCTCACTCAAGAAATCCACTAATACCATGACTCGGCTACACTCACCATTTCTGCTTTCCTTCCAAGTATCCTTTTTCTTCTTTCACTGACAACTGCCTTATTCCCCTTCCATGCTGTTTATCTCCTGGCTTCTGTTTATACCTCATTTTCATTTATTCTTAATTTTTTAAAAGATTTTATTTATTTGTCAGAGAAAGCAAGCAAGAGCAAGAGAGAGAGAGAGAGAGCAAGCACAAGCAGGGAGAGTGGAAGGCAAAGGGAGAAGCAGGCTCCTCACCGAGCAAGGAGCCTGATGTGGGGCTTGATCCCAAGGACCCTGGGATCATGACCTGAGCCGAAGGCAGATGCTTAACTGACTGAACCACCCAGGCATCCCTGATTTATTCTTAATTTTAGATCACTTACTACACATATCTCCAAACCTGTAACCTTCAATGTCTATACTCCTTGTCAACTGTCTCATTCTGCAGATTTCTCAGTCTAGTTCCAGAGAATAAATCAAGTTTTCTCATTAGGTTATCTCAACAAGGGACTATGAGGGAAAGAATTTAATTCCAGAATGACTTGTGATGTGGCAGGCACAGTGATTAACCAATTGAAAAACCAATGTTTAATTTTGTACATATCTCTTTTCCAACTAGATCTTTGGGGCTCCAACTTTGCCTAGTGCCTGACATATATTGAGTATTCAATATGTATTTGTTAAATTTAAATGAGAATATTAATGAAAATGATAAAAGTAAATAGAGCAGGAAATAAAAAATGCAATAGAAGTCTTTCAGCTAAAAGAAAAAATTAAGCATTTGCCCTATTTTTCCTGTCCATATTCTATTTCAGGGTAATCAAGTAAGTAGTCCTAGTTGATGAAGGGAAGCTCTTCTTTACAGAAAAAATTCTAATAAATATTGAAGGAATAATATTATAAAACCACAATTTTGCAGTCCCTATTGGAATAACTGATTCTGAAATGATTATAAATAAAGTATTAGAGGAGAAGACAATAGAGAACTCTGGAGTGGAGGGATCAAGCTGCAAGCACAGACTATTCTTAGCATCACCACAGGGGAAACAACCAGATTTAAAGCGACCCTTGACATGATGGAGTATGAAGTACACAGTCACCTGCCTGGTATCTTGAAAAAGATAAATAAAAGGGAGTATCATAAGTGGAGGAACAAGTTAAATATAAGAAGGGGGAAAAGAAATGATCCAGAAAGCACAGCATTCTGAAGGACAATGAACATGGCTTCTGTAAGAAGTCAGTGGCATGGATCAAAGAAAAGTGAAGGGAGCTGAGCTAGAATAAAAGAGAGTTAGGCTACATAATTACCAAATGTAGTATGTGAGCCTTATTTGGATCCTGATTAAAACAAACATAAAAAGGCATTTTTAAGGAAAAACAGCAGTATTTAACTTTGGACCAGAGAACACAATACCATGGGATTACTGGTAATGTTATTAGTTGTGACAATGACATTGTGATATGCAAGAAAACAGCCAACAATTTTAGAGATGAATACTGAAGTAGGTAGGGATGAAATGATATAATGTCTGAGATTTGCTCGAGATAACTCAGCAAAGAAAAAAAAAACTCAAGGTATATATGAAGAAAATATGACAAAACCTTGGTAATTGTTGAAGTGATGGATACAAGGCTGCATTATACAGTCTCTCTATTTTTAGAATGATGAACACTTTTGTTAAGACTTTTTAAGTTTATTGTTTAATAATCTTTTTGAGGAGTACCTGGGTGGCTCAGTTGGTTAAGAGGCTGCCTTTGGTTCAGGCCATGGTCCCAGGGTCCTGGGATCAAGTCCCACATTGGAGCTCTCTGCTCAGCAGGGAGCCTGCTTCTCCCTCTACCTGCCGTTCCCCCTGCTTGTGCTCTCTCTCTGACCAATAAATAAATAAAATCTTAAAAAAAAAAAGAGTCACCTCACTAAAAAAAAAAAAAAAAAATTAAAATTAAAAATTTTTTGAATATAGTTGACATACAATGTTACAATAGTTTCAAGTGTACAACACAGTGATTGAATATCTCTATAGGTTACGCTCTGCTCACCACAAGTGTAGCTCCCATCTGTCACCAGACAATGCTATTACAATATTATTGACTCTATTCTCTGTACTGTGCCTTTTATTCCCATGACTCACTCATTCTGAAACTAGAATCTTATACTTCCACTCCCTTCAGCCATTTTGCCTATTCCCCCAACCCCCTCCTCTTCAGCAAACATCAGTTGTTCTCTGTATTTATAAATCTGATTCTGCTTTTCGTTTCTTTTTTTTTTAGATTCTACTTATGAGTGGAATTGAGTGGTATTTGTTTTCCTTAGTCTGCCTTATTTCATTTAGTATAATACCCACAAGGTTCATCCATGTTGTTGCAAATGGAAGCCACAGTGCAAACAAATAAATCAACGGCTTTAATACTTTGACAGCATTAGTTCCCAAACAGAAAGAACAAGATGCAAGTCCCTGCTTAAAATAGCTTAAACCCAATCTCCTCACTGCAGCAAATAAAATATTCTATTTTTTTAAATGATTTGGAAATAATGTTCTGGTTCACTCCACAGCCATGAGAAAATAAAAGCAGCATACTTCATCTCTGTAAATCAAGTAGATCTTTGAAAACTGGTCTACTCAACACATTGGGTCCTGATATATACTCTTAATACAGAGAAAAACTGAACCTTCACTACATGTATACTTTTGAAGGAAGCTAAAAGAAATTACAGACAAATAATAAAATATAAACACACAGGATTGCCATTTTGCCAGAACATATTTTGGCTTACATTTTGGTGAGCATTACAAAAACAAAGTGATGTAGAATCACAGTAATTTAAATAAATCGATAGTCACATTTTATGAATATTTAAAAAGACATATTTCTTACTTTCAAGTATATATAGTAAACCTCCCCCCTACATTGTACATTTACTGGATGCCAATCAAAAGGACTTTCACATCTAAGTACACAATTGCCTAATGCTTATAATTCATGGAATTCACAGATAGCCAAATCTCTACGTACCCAAATATAATTCACTATCTACTTCCTTTTTTTCCTAGGTACTTCCTTAGATACTTTCTCCTGAATTTATTATCTCAATTAATGGTGCCCCCATAAATACAGCATCTTCATGGTCTCTACATTCTTTCTTAACACTCCATTCAAGGCAGTTAGTCAAATAGATTTATTTCCTTAATTTCCCAAATCTGATCCTACCTTTCCATTATCTTATATAAAGCCTTCATATCTCCTCACTGGATTACTGATGTAGCTACTTCCCAGTTGTCTTCCCTCACAAAAGAAAGAATGTAATAAAGAAAAGAAGCAAATTTACCTTAAAACCAAAAACAATACAGGAATTTAATAAAACCAAAATATTTTTTTCAGAGACTAATAAAATTCATAACTGTCTAGCCAGTAAAAAAGACAGAAAATACAAAATAGCAATAGAGGGGGAAATGACTTTTGATTTTGTAGACATTAAAAAGATAATAAGGAAACGTCATGAGCAAGCATATGATTACAAATCTGACCACTTAAATATAAAAATTCCCTGAAAGACACAAACTCCAATGCTCAACCAAGAACAAGTATGTTTGGGAGGGACAAGATGGGAGCAAGATGGCAAAGGTGTAGGCGACCTGGATTTCATCTGGTCCCAGGAATTCAGCTGGATAGGGATCAAACCATTCTGAACACCTACGGACTCAAAGGAGATTGAAGAAGAGAATAGCAACAACTCTCTGAACAGAAAAGTGACCACTTTCTAGAAGGTAGGACTTGCGGAGAAGTGAATCCAAGGCAATATTCGGGAAGACAGATGGCGGGGGAGGGGGCCTCCGTCAGCCGCGACCGGCAAGTGATAGAGCAGCGGGGCACAAAATCGGAACTTTTAGAAGTCGGCTCTGCTGAGGGATGTCGCTCCAGTGGCTAAGTGGGGGGTGGAAACCTCATGGGACAGTGTGGTCTCAGGACCCTCGGGGTCACAGAAAGACCGGGGGTGCCTGAGTGCGGCAGAGCTCCCAGGTATCAGAGTGGGGAAGCCGGCTGCAGAGACAGAGCCGAGGCGGGGGCTCTCAGCTCGGGGTTGCCATAAACCGTAATCCGCGGCACAGTCGGGCCCCTGCTCCTCCAGCAGGGACCCAACAAGCGGCAGATCCGGGGAGACTCCCCTTCCTCCCCGGGGAGGAGCAGCCCGGGAGTGCACCATAGGGATCTGTTGTTTTGAGACTCCACACAGGGTCGTGTGCCAGAGATAGAAACGCTCAGTCACAGGCCGGGTGAGCACGGAGTGCGGCCAGAGACCAGGGAGACGGGAGTGATTGACTGCTTTTCTCTGGGGGCGCACTGAGGTGTGGGGCCCTGAGTCCTCAGCTCCTCCAGTGTGGAGATTGAAAGGCCACCATTTTCACTCTCGTCTCCAAAGCTGTATGGAAAGCTTGCAGGGAACAGAAGCTATGGAGCGCAAACCCAAGCAGATTACTTAGCCCTGACCCGGCAAGGGCGGGGCAATTCCAACTCAAGCAAAGACATTTGGGAACCACGGCAACAGGCCCCTCCCCCAGAAGATCAGCAAGAACAGCCAGCCAAGACCAAGTTTACTGATCAATGAGAATGGCAGAACGCCAGCACTAGGGGAATACTGAACATAGAATTCATGGTTTTTTTACCATGATTCTTTAGTCTTTCAAAGTTAATTTTTTTTGTCTTTTTTTTTTTTGAATTTTTTTCCCTTTTTCAACCAATATCTTATCAATCCCTTTTTTAAAAAATATTTTTTATTTTTCATTTTTAGAGTCATGTTCTATCCCTTCATAGTAGTTATCCTTATTTTTGGTATATATGTATAAGTTGTTCTCTCTTTAAAATTTTGAGATATAGTTTCTTCTAACAGATCAAAATACACCCTAAAATCTCTAGTGTATGGCTTTGTTCTAGTCTCCTGCCTGATCACATTCTCTCCCCCCCTTTTTTTTTAAATCCTCTTCTTTCTGTTTTCAACCAACTTATCTTATAAATTTCTTTAATAAAATCTTTTACTTTTCATCTTTACAGTCATATTCCATCCCTTCGTCATATTAACCCTTATTTTTGTACATATATGTTTTTCTTTAAAATTTTGGGAGGCACTTTCTTCTAACAGACCAAAATACGCCCAAAATCTAGTGTGTGCCACTCACTGATCTATGCACCAGCCTAATCATATTTGATCATATTCTGGTTTTTTTGTTTAGTTTTGTTTTTGTTTGTTTTTATCTTTTTCTTTTTGCTTTCTTTCCCTGTCTTTTCCCCCAGTTTGTCTTTTCTGATTTGTTTAGTATATATTTTCTGGGAACATTGTTACCCTGTTAGCATTTTGTTCTCTCATTCATCTATTCTCCTCTGGACAAAATGACAAGATGGAAAAAATCACCTCAACAAAAAGACAAGAGGCAGTACCGACCACCAGGGACCTAATCAATACAGACATTAGTACCATGTCGGAACAAGAGTTCAGAATGATGATTTTAAAGATACTAGCTGGGCTTGAAAAAAGCATGGAAGTTATTAGAGAAACGCTTACTGGAGAAATAAAAGAACTAAAATCTAACCAAGTCAAAATCAAAAAGGCTATTAATGAGGTGCAATAAAAAATGGGGGCGCTAACTGCTAGGATAAATGAGGCAGAAGAAAGAATTAGTGATATAGAAGACCAAATGATGGAAAATAAAGAAGCTGAGAAAAAGAGATAAACAACTACTGGATCACGAGGGCAGAATTCGAGACATAAGCGATACCATAAGACGAAACAATATTAGAATAATTGGGATCCCAGAAGAAGAAGAAAGAGAGAGAGGGGCAGAAGGTATATTGGAGCAAATTATACTAGAGAATTTCCCTAATTTGGGGAAGGAAACAGGCATCAAAATCCAGGAGGCACAGAGAACCCCTCTCAAAACCAATAAAAATAGGTCAACAACCTGACATCTAATAGCGAAACTTACGAGTCTCAGAGACAAAGAGAAAATCCTGAAAGCAGCTCGGGAGAAGAGATATGTAACCTACAATGGTAGAAACATTAGACTGGCAACAGACCTATCCACAGAGACCTGGCAGGCCAGAAAGGACTGGCATGATATATTCAGAGCGCTAAATGAGAACAATATGCAGCCAAGAATACTATATCCAGCTAGGCTGTCATTGAAAATAGAAGGAGAGATAAAAAGCTTCCAGGACAAACAAAAACTAAAGGAATTTGCAAACACAAAACCAGCCCTACAAGAAATCTTGAAAGGGGTCCTCTAAGCAAAGAGAGAGCCTAAAAGCAACACAGACCAGAAAGGAGCACAGACAATATACAGTAACAGTCACCTTACAGGCAATACAATGGCACTAAATTCCTATCTTTCAATAGTTACTCTGAATGTAAATGGGCTAAATGCCCCAATCAAAAGACACAGGCTATCAGATTGGATTAAAAAACAAGACCCATCGATATGCTGTCTGCAAGAGACTCATTTTAGACCCAAAGACACCTCCAGATTGAAAGTGAGGGGGTGGAAAACCATTTACCACGCTAATGGACACCAAAAGAAAGCTGGGGTGGCAATCCTTATATCAGACAAATTAGATTTTAAACCAAAGACTGTAATGAGAGATGAGGAAGGACACTATATCCTACTTAAAGGGTCTCTCCAACAAGAAGATCTAACAATTGTAAATATCTATGCCCCTAACATGGGAGCAGCCAATTATATAAGGCAATTAATAACAAAAGCAAAGAAACACATTGACAACCATACAGTAATAGTGGTGGACTGTAACAGCCCCCTCAATGAAATGATTAAGCAAAAGATCAACAAGGAAATAAAGACTTTAAATGACACACTGGACCAAATGGACTTCACAGATATATTCAGAACATTCCATCCCAAAGCAACGGAATACACATTCTTCTCTAGTGCCCATCGAACAGTCTCCAGAATAGATCACATCCTAGGTCACAAATCAGGTCTCAACTGGTACCAAAAGATTGGGATCATTCCCTATTTTCAGACCACAGTGCTTTGAAACTGGAACTCGATCACAAGAGGAAAGTCGGAAAGAACTCAAATACATGGAGGCTAAGGAGCATCCTACTAAAGAATGAATGCGTCAACCAGGAAATTAAAGAAGAATTAAAAAATTCATGGAAACAAATGAAAATGACAACACAACTGTTCAAAATCTTTGGGATAGAGCAAAGGCAGTCCTGAGAGGAAAGTATATAGCAATACGAGCCTTTCTCAAGAAACAAGAAGGGTCTCAAATACACAACCTAACCCTGCACCTAAAGGAGCTGGAGAAAGAACAGCAAATAAAACCTAAACCCAGCAGGAGAAGAGAAATCATAAAGATCAGAGCAGAAATCAATGAAATAGAAACCAAAATAATAGTAGAACAGATCAATGAAACTAGGAGCTGGTTCTTTGAAAGAATTAACAAGATTGATAAACCCCTGGCCAGACTTACCAAAAAGGAAAGAGAAAGGACCCAAATCAACAAAATCATGAATGAAAGAGGAGAGATCACAACCAACACCAAAGAAATACAAACAATTATGAGCAACTCTATGCCAACAAATTAGATAATCTGGAAAAAATGGAAGCTTTCCTAGAGATGTATCAACTACCTCAACTGAACCAGGAAGAAATAGAAAACCTGAACAGACCTATAACCACTAAGGAAATTGAAGCAGTCATCAAAAATCTCCCAACAAACAAAACCCAGGGCCAGATGGCTTCCCAGAGGAATTCTACCAAACATTTAAAGAAGAATTAATACCTATGCTTCTGAAACTGTTCCAAAAAATAGAAATGGAAGGAAATCCTCCAAACTTGTTTTATGAGGCCACCATTACCTTGATCCCAAAACCAGACAAAGACCCATCAAAAAGGAGAATTACAGACCAATATCCTTGATGAACTTGGATGCAAAAATTCTCACCAAAATACTAGCCAATAGGATCCAACAGTACATTAAAAGGATTATTCACCACGACCAAGTGGGATTCATCCCTGGGCTGCAAGGTTGGTTCAACATCCTCGAATCAATCAATATGATACAGTACATTAATAAAAGAAAGAACAAGAACCATATGATCCTCTCAATAGATGCAGAAAAAGCATTTGACGAAGTACAGCATCCTTTCTTGATCGAAACTCTTCAGAGTATAGGGATAAAGAGTACATACCTCAATATCATAAAAGCCATCTATGAAAAACCCACAGCGAATATCATTCTCAATGGGGAAAAACTGAGAGCTTTCCCGCTAAGGTCAGGAACTCGGCAGGGATGTCCACTATCACCACTGCTATTCAACATAGTATTGGAAGTCCTAGCCACAGCAGTCAGACAACAAAAAGAAATAAAAGGTATCCAAATCGGCAAAGAAGAAGTCAAACTCTCATTCTTTGCAGATGATACGATGTTTATGTGGAAAACCCAAAAGACTCCAGCCCAAAACCGCTAGAACTCATACAGGAATTCAATAAAGCGGCAGGATATAAAGTCAATGCACAGAAATCAGTGGTATTCCTATACACCAACAACAAGACAGAAGAAAGAGAAATTAAGGAATCGATCCCATTTACAATCGCACCCGAAACCATAAGATACCTAGGAATAAATCTAACCAAAGAGGCAAAGGATCTGTACTCAGAAAACTATAAAATACTCATGAAAGAAATTGAGGAAGACACAAAGAAATGGAAAAACGTTCCATGCTCATGGATTGGAAGAACAAATATTGTTGAGGATGTCAATGCTACCTAGAGCAATCTACACATTCAATGCAATCCCCATCAAAATACCATCCACTTTTTTCAAAGAAATGGAACAAATAATCCTAAAATTTGTATGGAACCAGAAAAGACCCCGAATAGCCAGAGGAATGTTGAAAAAGAAAAGCAAAGCTGGCGGCATCACAATTCCGGACTTCAAGCTCTATTAAAAGCTGTCATCATCAAGACAATATTGTACTGGCACAAAAACAGGCACACAGATCAATGGAACAGAATAGAGAGCCCAGAAATGGACCCTCAACTCTATGGTCAACTCATCTTCGACAAAGCAGGAAAGAATGTCCAATGGAAAAAAGACAGTCTCTTCAACAAATGGTGTTGGGAAAAATGGACAGCCACAAGCAGAAGAATGAAACTGAACCATTTCCTTACACCACACACAAAAATAGACTCCAAATGGTTGAAAGACCTCAATGTGAGACAGGAGTCCATCCAAATCCTAAAGGAGAACACAGGCAGCAACCTCTTTGACCTCAGTCGAAGCAACTTCTTTCTAGAAACATCGCCAAAGGCAAGGGAAGCAAGGGCAAAAATGAACTATTGGGACCTCATCAAGATAAAAAGCTTTTGCACAGCAAAAGAAACAGTCAACAAAACCAAAAGACAACCGACAGAATGGGAGTAGATATTTGCAAATGACATATCAGATGAAGGGCTAGTATCCAAAATATATAAAGGACTTATCAAACTCAACACCCAAAGAACAAATAATCCAATCAAGAAATGGGCAGGAGACATGAACAGACATTTTTCCAAAGAAGACATCCAAATGGCCAACAGACACATGAAAAAGTGCTCAACATTGCTCGGCATCAGGGAAATCCAAATCAAAACCTCAATGAGATATCACGTCACACCAGTCAGAATGGCTAAAATTAACAAGTCAGGAAATGACAGATGTTGGCGGGGGTGCGGAGAAAGGGGAACCCTCCTACACTGTTAGTGGGAATGCAAGCTGGTGCAGCCACTCTGGAAAATAGTATGGAGGTTCTTCAAAAAGTTGAAAATAGAGCTACCATACGACCCAGCAATTGCACTACTGGGTATATACCCCAAAGATACAAATGTAGGGATCCGGAGGGGTATGTGCACCCTGATGTTTATAGCAGCAATGTCCACAGTAGCCAAACTGTGGGAAGAGCCAAGATGTCCATGGACAGATGAATGGATTAAGAAGATGTGGTATATATATACAATGGAATATTATGCAGCCATTAAAAGGAATGAGATCTTGCCGTTTGCAACGACGTGGATGGAACTGGAGGGTGTTATGCTGAGTGAAATAAGTCAATCACAGAAAGACATGTATCATATGATCTCACTGATATGAGGAATTCTTAATCTCAGGAAACAAACTGAGGGTTGCTGAAGTGGTGGGGGGTGGGAGGGATGGGGTGGCTGGGTGATAGACATTGGGGAGGATAACTGCTATGGTGAGCGCTGTGAATTGTGCAAGTCTGTTGTATCATAGATCTGTACCTCTGAAACAAATAATACATTATATGTTAAAAAAAAAAAAAAAAGGAAGAAGATAGCAGGAGGGGAAGAATGAATGGGAGGGAAATTGGAGGGGGAGATGAACCATGCGAGACAATGGACTCTGAGAAACAAACTGAGGGTTCTAGAGAGGAGGGGAGTGGGAGGATGGGTTAGCCTGGTGATGGGTATTAAAGAGGGCACGTTCTGCATGGAGCACCGGGTGTTATACGCAAATAATGAATCATGGAACACTACATCAAAAACTAATGATGTAATGTATGGTGATTAACATAAAAATAAAAAAAGAAAAAAAAATGTTGGCCTGTGGGTGTTGCAAAGATTTCTTAAATAGGACACAAAAAGCTCAAATTATAAATCAATAAATTAGACTACTCCTTCAAAATTTTTAAAAAGTTCTTCAGAAGATACTAGTAAGGAAATGGAAAGAAAGTCACAAACTAGGAGAAAATATTGCAACATTTATATCTGACAACAGATCCTTATTTAGTGTATATAACGGCCCATTATAACTCCATAATACATTGATAAACATCCCAATTTGGAAATGGCAAAAGAACAGATACTTCATCAAAGATATATAGACTGTAATTAAGCACATGAAATGATAGTCAACATCAGTATTTAAGAAAATGCAAATTAAAACCACCATGAGAGGCCACTATAAACCTATTTGAATGGCTAAAACAAATCCTAACCATATGAAATTTTGGCAATGTACAACCACTTTGGAAAGTAGTTTGGCAATTTTAAGAATACAAATCATGTACCTACCACATGACCCAAAGGAAAGGAAAGACTATGTCTATGCAGAAACTTGTAAACAAATATTCATAGCAACCTAATCTAGAAAAAAAAAATTTTTGACCCTAACCCTAAAAGACGAATGGATGAACATCTTGGGGTACATCTTAGAGTGGAATGTTACTCAGAAATAAAAAGAAACAAAGTATTCCTACAACAACAACCTGTTTGAATCTCAAAACAGTTGTAATGAGTGAAAGAAATCAGACCAGAAAAATGTACATATGATTCTTTTACATAAAAGGGTAAAATTTCCAAACTAATTTATAGTATCAGAAGGCAGACCAGTGGTTGCCTGGGGCGGGTTAAAAAAGGCATATGGAAACTTATTAGCACGATAGATATTCACTATCTTGATTTTGGTGAGGGTTTTGTAGCTAGATACATATGCTAAAACTAATCAAATTGTATAATTCAAACGTGTAGTTTTATTGTATTCAATTATACCTCAATACATGTTAAAGAGGGAAAGAGAGAACCACACCTAAAGATCTGAAAATACTTTAATGGTTTTCTATTTATTTTTTTTTAAAGATTTTATTTATTTATTTGACAGAGAGAAACACAGCGAGAAAGGGAACATAAGCAGGGGGAATGGGAGAGGGAGAAGCAGGCTTCCCACTGAGCAGGGAGCCCAATGTGGGGCTCAATCCCAGGACCCTGGGATCATGACCTGAGCCGAAGGCAGACACTTAATGACTGAGCCACCCAGGTGCCCCAATGGTTTTCAATTTCAATAAAATAGTGAGATTTCTATAAGCATCTAGAAAGCTACTTCATAAAATTTTTAAAATGTGAATAAATATTGCTCAAATACCCTCGTGCACCAATTAATAATGAAGTAGGAACAGAAAGAACAGATGTAAACTACATATAAATGTTTAATTTCTTCATTCATTCAACTATATATGCCTGGATATATACTAATATAGAAAAAAAAAACCTCTTCCCAAGTTTTCATTCTATAATTATTATAAATTGTCATAAAATTTGAATAAGTCTTTAAAACATCCTCAAAATCTGAGCAAATACAATCATAAAACATAGGTTCCAAATACCAGGAAGGCATTCAAGTTTTTTTTAGGGCTAGGTTCTCATAGAAAAAAAAAGTGACTCTAAACTCTGACATTAAAAACAAAAATAAAAAGCAAAACAAAGACATCCTTTCCTTGTCTCATTGCTCCATTTTATATTTAGTAGACTTAATTTAGGTCATAATTTAGATTTTATTTTTGCCGTAACTAAATGTATTTCCTCCATTTCTCTTAATATAGTTCCAAAAAGTCAAATAAAATATTTGTATATGTTTCATAGTATATATGATTAAAAATAATTCTGGAAAACTTTAATTGATTCCATGATTTTAGGATATATCTTTTACTAGTCATTACTAGATTCCTAGTATTTGGTAAATGTAAAGAATTTCTTTGATTAGAAGTAAAATCTTTTCATATAACTTTTAATTAGCATTTCTGAGGAGATGTCCGCTTCCATTCAACAGTCATTTACCAAATGTCCTATACCAGCTCAAGGACACAAAACAAGTATTGATTTCCCTATCTCTCTTCAGGAAATCTACTCTGTCTCAAAGAAGGTCTGAAGAATGAAGGAGAAAACAGATCTGTTCCATAAAGCTGCCCAGGATGAGCCAAGGACATGTGGTATATTAAAAGAGAAAGGCACCTGGGGGGCTCAGTCAGTCTTGATTTCAGCTCAGGCTGTGATCTCAGGGTCATGGGATTGAGCCGCGTGTGGGGCTTTGCATGCTCAGCATAGACTCTGCCTGAGATTCTCTCTCCCTCTCCTACTGCCCCTCCCCCTGCTCATGCTCTCTCTCTTCCCCCCTACATACATACATAAATACTTTAAAAATAATTTTAAAAATTGAAGAGAAGATATGGTCCTATGCTATCAGAAGACAATAAAACAGCAGTGTCTCTATAGAGGGTCATCAGGAGGTACTCTGGGTCTTCAGGCAGAAAAGGTGAGTATAACAGGGAAAGTGAGAAGAAAGTATAAAGGCAAACCTAATGACGCTATCATGGTTGCTTATCAAAGAGGACCAATTTCTCCACAATTAGGTACTGAGGGCAGATGAAAATCAGTGGTTAAAAAACAAGGAAAGGATGAAAATTGGGACACTTAAAAATTTATTCCTTCTGTAAATAAAATTTCAGTTGGATTCAACAAAAGCTTTTTGACCCTGTCTTGGCCATTATAGAGAAATAATAAAACCAGTTCTCTATAGTAAGTCTGAATCTACTTCATGCTCTACTTCATAGTTTGTCTATTTCTGCTATGCCTGCTGCCCAGAGCATTTCAGGTATTACCAATATGTCAGGATACTCTCTCCATTAATCACATTGCAAGTGCTTGATTCACAGACTCAGCTGTTATTTTGCTTTTGCTATATAGCCGTCAACATGTAGGCATAAAATAAATCCTAAACATGCAACACTAAAGCTGGACTGGATATTGGATATTATCTAGTAATATATGAGGAAACTGAGACCAGGGTAATTAGATAATTTGCCCAAGTTCTCATAGCAAGTGGCATTTTGATAAATTAATAATTTTAGACTCTTCTAGAATCTGTTATTCTAGAATAGCCATGAATTTCAATTGATCTGTTCATCTATCTCCTCATAATTTACAAATTCTATGCATGGGGGCATAGGCTTAACATTGTTACTTGAGAAAATGGACTTATTCTATTACATATTGCAATAAATCCATGGTATAGAACTATTCTGAAAGCAGGTTTTCTTTTGACAAATCTTTATTATTACAATGTCACAATGAAATATGTTTAATACTAACTTACAACATTCATTTTAGTTTTGGGTGAAGTGCAATGGGATAGTTTTGTGGGGTTTTGTTGTTGTTCTTGTTCTTTTTGAGACAAGGAGATAATTATGAAAGGAACCAAAGAAACTTTTCTACATCAAACAAAAATAAATTTGGGGAAATATTTGTCTCTATATCCAAAGAATCTCACTCTATGGGGCATGAACTAAAAATTCATAATATCACCAAATTGACATTACTGCTAAAAGTACAAAAGTCCTGATTTATATAACTTAATTTTGGAAAAAAACACTTTTCCAATAAGAGTATAAACCATGCTTCAAGTATTTTATGTTTTCGCAACTTTAGTGGAATAAAACCCATTCATTTCCAAGACAATGTACTTACTGATTCAGGACAGGTGTATAGGCAGTTTTATCCTCATCAATAATAGTGACCATCAGTGTAATAAGTTGGGGCCAAAAATCCAAATTCTTGGTGGTCGGTCCCTGATCTTCCCGAGGAATGTCCTGTTTCTTACTCTGCTCACAAGGTCACGCAACATGCAAGAGAAAAGGTTAAATGATATAACTTAGTTTGTCATTGTCAAATGGAAGGATTAGAGAAAAGTGGTTACAGAAAAATTTTTAGGTCATGTGAGCCAAAGCTATTAAATTCAGGTTCCCATTCTTCACTGAATGACATCCCATAGGATAAAGTCACAATGGCCAGACCAGGCTTGCATTTCTACATCCTTTGGTTTTGAATTGGAGGTTTCTCTTTCTTAATTGCAGTTCATGATCTTAGGAATTATTTTAAAATTATCCCTTTAATGTGGCTTCTTCCAAGGAAAGAGGTTGAATTCTGGGTGTACAAGTGTGTGTGTGTGTATGTCTGTGTATAATTTATCCTGCCTCTTTTGTCCATAGTCACATTGGTGGTAAGTGGACAGAACTCAAGGCTGGTTACAAAGCCAGTACTGTTCAAGTCTACAGTATACAAATATTCTATGAATGGCATGGACCACTCTCATTCCACTCACAAATGCATCTAGTTAACTAAAAGTTACATATCTTTCTCGTGTGTATGTATGGTTAAATCATATTTGAATCCTTGATTTATCATGCTTCATGAATTCTTCAGCTCTCACCTCTGAGAGTGTTGTCCAGGATGATCTAAGTTTACAATGAGATGAACAGAGTACAATAACAATCTTGTGTATTTCACATATCAATGTCATACTCAACAAACACAATTCTTTTATTTGGTGGGTAATCTTAGAGCACTTATTTTCTATTTACTTTAAATAATTAGGCAAAAAAAAGATAAAGGCAGAGACAATTTTCACTCAAGTGTACAAATAAGTAGGAAGCATATGGCTCCCCTAATTATTTCTGCCAAATGATTTATAAGCTTATAGGTCCAGGATATCTGAAAAATTTACCTTTATGCTAAAAATACAACAGATATTAAATGTTGGAGAGCAAAATTAGTCCAAAAATCAGTGGCTGGCACAAATGCCAGAATGAACTATAAGCATTCTCCAAAGGTTCTTAAAAACCTTGTGTATGTGGTCCCAGAGAACCACTTGAAACTTCTTGGCAGATTTCCTCTTTCAGTTCCTGAGGTACATCAAGGCACATTAGAAGATCTTCAAGAAGAAAATCAGGCAGCAATACAGGCTTACAAATATCCAGATTTGCCTACTTTCAAGTTACATTTTCTATTTAAATTTATCTTTCTTTGGTGAACAAGATTTTATTATTGGCACAATAATGTGATTACTCATTACATTAAGTTCAATAGATTTTTTTCTTCTATGATGTATTTAGAAATCGAGAGAACCTGGTAGATTATAAAGGTTGTAAATAAAATTAGTTCTGATGGCCACAGCATTTGTTTCTCAAATGCATCTGAACTTAATACTGTCATTAATCATCATGATGTGTATACAGCCAAACTATATGTCTAGCTTATTTCAAGTAATGTGATTAAATGAAAGCAAATACTCTAGATGACATGTGAAATCACTTATTGTCATTCTACAAAGAGTAATACAGAAGAAAGAGAGAATAAAGTAGTTGAGTATGTATTAATTCCAAAATTCCTTAGCTGTCGCAAATTCTACTTTCATTACTCCTTTTTATGACATTAAAGGATTATAGATGGTACCATTTTTTCATCAAATTCTGTATGTTTCCCCAGAATAAACCAAACTGGTGTTGAATCATTAAGTTTTCACGTATCACATAACATCATAATAAATCAAGGTATCTCTAATTTAATAGTGCACTTTTAATGGCCTACATATTTAAAAGGATGGGGTACACAATCATGTATATTGAAATATTTACCAGATTTCTTAAAGATTAATTTTTTTCTAAGCAACACTTTATTAATATTCTAGAAGTCTATAGGGCATTTGATCTTATGATCAGAAAAAATGGTAGTAGAAATTTAGGAAGCTGGGCGCCTAGGTGGCTCAGTCGTTGAGTGTCTGCCTTTGGCTCAGGTCATGATCCCAGGGTTCTGGGATCAAGCCCTGCATCAGGCTCCCTGCTCAGCAGGAAGCCTGCTTCTCCCTCTCCCGCTCCCCCTGCTTGTGTTCCCTCTCTCGCTGTGTCTCTTTGTCAAATAATAAAATCTCAAAAAAAAAAAAAAAGAAAGAAATTTAGGAAGCTAGTAATAAGTATGCTAATATTTACTGAAACCTTTACAAATTAATATTTATCATAGGAAAAATGTATCTCATATATTTATACTCTATAATATATAATGATAAACCCATTAATGACAAGGAACAAATGGGAATATAGTCAGTTTATAAAACTATAATTTAGCAGATCGATTTTGATTATGATCATTAGAATTATAGTGACTAAACACTATTTTCTTAATAGATTATTGAGGAAAGGGACGAGAAAAGCTGTGAGAGTATAACAGGAGCAAACGTGGAAAAGTTGCCAGGGTGTAGGATCATCCGAAGAAAGTTTCCAATGGTCATGTTTATAAAGGATATTTCAATACAGAAAAGCTCTACCAGACAAGCTGACAAGATATACACTATACTTTTATAATATCAAGTGAGAAAATATGAAGATATTCCATATAGAGAGAACCATTACATGCAAAAACCAAAAGTATCAAAATAACAGATGCCATCTTCATGTTAATGTGAGACTTACACGACACTTCTAAGTCTGTTATAAAATGTATGGCATTCCATGTATTTGTTTAATAAGTATATAATTTTGAAACACCTCCTCTAAGGAGTTGGCTAGACAAGGGTTGGGGGAAGATATTCAGTAAAGAAAGGGGATACTGAAATGCAAAAGTACATGACGGAGAGACACAGCGAGAGAGGGAACACAAGCAGGGGGAGTGGGAGAGGGAGAAGCAGGCTCCTCACTGAGCAGGGAGCCCGATGCTGGGCTCGATCTCAGGACCTTGGGATCATGACCTGAGCCGAAGACAGATGCTTAACGACTGAGCCACCCAGGCGCCCCAGTATGTAGCCTTTTGATAGAGTGTGTTTCTCTATCATTGGTTCTAGTGGATATTAGCATTATTTATACACACACACATACACACACACACAATCCATGTTCAAATCAAGTGAGAAAATGCTTGCTTAAAACAAAGTTAAATAAATTATTTCTAGATTCCTGGAGTAACATGCTAATATGCACTGTGATTCTGGAAGATGGTGGTTCTCTAACTTTAGTGTTCAGCAGCATTGTCAGGAAAGCTTGCTAAATCACAGACTGGCAGTCTTTTCCGCAGAGTTGCTGATTCACCAGGTCAAAGGTGAGGCCTGAAAATTTGCATATATAATGAAGTTCCTACTAATGCTGGTGCTACTAGCTCAGAGACTCGTTTAAAAAACACAACTCTGGGGGTGCTCAGTCGGTTAAGCATCTGCCTTCGGTTCAGGTCATGATCCCAGGGTCCCGGGATCGAGCCCCGCATCGGGCTCGCTGCTCATCAAGGAGCCTGCTTCTCCCTCTCCACTCCCCCTGCTTGTGTTCCCTCTCTCGCTGTGTCTCTCTCTGTGAAATAAATAAAATCTTTAAAAAAGAAAAAGAAAAACACTATTCTGAGAACTAAAAATGGAGCATTAGTTCCTCAAATGTATTTGAACTTGACAAAGCCTTCCACTCCTCTCCTATTCCCTATATCCCATTCTTGCACAACTTTCTGAAGAATAATCTTCCTCTGAACTTACTTTGGGAAACAAAAGGCTGCAGAGATAGATACAGTGGTCAAATCCTTTAGGACCTGTGTGTCACATCAAGGAATTAACATTTAAACCATATTTCATGGAGGACCATTAGAAGATTCCAAACATGGGACTACTTAATTACATTTTTGTTTTAAATGATTTGGCAGTAGCAGGAAGTTTAATTGATGTTAAACTAATGAAATAGTTAATGAGGAAAATTGATAGACTCATGAAAATATTTATGAAATGGTTAATAAGTGAAATTGACAGAACTCATTGCCTAAGTGGTGAGAAAGAAGAGAGGGAGGGAGAAATCAAATGGAACTATCCAGAAGTTAATCAGGTAATTAAGTCTGGAGTTTAAAGCAACATCCTGGACTGATGTAGCTAGAAGAATTCCAGGATAGATGTGGTAGCTGAAATTATGAAGTAAATAAGATTACTCAAAGAGAGGGAGAATATAAAGCCAGGGGCAAGACCTTGGAGAAAAATATGAATAAGGAAAATATAATTTTATGAAAGAGAGACCTAGATGGGGGAGTGAGTTGAAACGGGAAAGAATGGATCCAGAGTGTATGTGGGAGAATTGGTGTCAAACAAATGAAGAACACGGCTTCTTCTGAGTCAGGAGATAGTCTTGCAGGTAAGTCTTGTTGATGGTGAGAAAGAATAGCTAGGAATTTCTATCCTGAGAGAAGAGGAGTAAATAGTAAAGATCTGAAACAGGCCCCGCAAGGAATGACAGAGAGTCTAAATTGGACCCATGGTGGCACCTCCAGGTAGCTTGGGAGCTTTGTGGAGAGTGGGTCCCTGAATTTACAGTATCACTACTCGGGATAATCATGTGTTTTCTGCAGCACTGGATTTAGAAGTCAAGGATTTGCTACTGAGGTATAGTAAAAGTAGGAAAAGAGAAAGAGATTAAATGTTTGACAAGAGTGGTTGAAGTGCTGGAACAAATATTTATTTTGGTCCAGAGGAAGGAAGAAAAGAAACAGAAAGGCATAAGAAAATGCAAATCTTTTTTGTCTCACTTCTTTTCAACTTTTGCCAAGAGCTCATAGACACCCTGCCCCTCACATCACTATATCTCTTTTTTTTTGTTCTGTGATCACATTACAGTACTGAAAAGGCAGCAATTATTGTAATTCCTGTGTTCTACAGAGGAGAAAACGAAGGCTGACATGGTTTAAAGTGGTCCATCCAAGGTCACATAAGGTCCTAAAAGTCAGAACACCCAGACCTTGAAAATTTCATGTTCTCAAGGGAGCCTACTTTGCTCTACCCTCCCTTCTCCTCATGTTAAAAATTATTCAAGTTTAAAAAAAAAAAAGTTGGATTTTGTTTGCTAAGTCATAAAGAAGCAAATTAAGTTACTGATTAACAGGGCTTATGACATCTCCCCTAATTAAAAAGTTTGAGAGCCACTGATAAGTGGAAACAATAATTTTAATTGATGACCTAAGACTCTGTGTGTGTGTGTGTGTGTGTGTGTGTGTGTGTGTGTGTATATAAATGGAGCATCCTTTTGAAGGTGGTATCAACACTTCCCATTACTATTTTTTCTTTTTCCTTCTGGCAAAGTTCAGTTCACCACTTAGAGGATTTACAATTTCATCACCTTTCATCTACCTGCTTCAAAAGTCTTTTTCCACTATTGTTCTTTAATGCCACTGTCAGAGATGCCGCCTTCTCCCACTGAATTTTACTGGCGTATAGTAAGTCACTTAAATTTGCATATGAATGGGAGAGATTCCAGGAAGTTAGGATGAATGAGCTGGATTTTGATCATCCATTTAATGAATAGCCCTTAGTATTCTGGCCATACCATGGATCAGGAAACTCTAATGTTTCAGTGCAAATAAAGTTGTCCCCTCTTGTCTTTCTGGGACAGCTGGCACACAGTCCATATACTGAATCCATGATTTATTATATAATTGGCTTTTTAAATCCATAGCAAAAGTGCCTAAGGCAACGTGAACTGCAACACTGAGAATCTAAAAGAAACACAGTAAGGAGTGAAATTTGAGACCAAATTCAAAGCAGCCACTGACCAGTGTGTTTTTAAGTCTGGTCCATAGATCACGTACATCTGAGTCACCTGGGTTGTTTTTGAGAAATATATTTGACTTTAAAGACACTGTTGCAGACTTACAAAATCAGGGTAAACAGAGGTACGGCTTGGGAATCTGCACTTACACATTCAGCTCTGCTCTTCTGAAATCCTCATGTTCACAGGAACATGAGTCCTGACTTGTAATTAAGGCAGGGAAAAATAGGCCTTATTTTTTTTATTTTAGGAAGAAGAGTGATATATATAGTTCCTCCTAAAAACTAGTATCAGTCATGGATTTGCTAGATTTTGCATTTTGTCAGTATAACAAAAGACTTTTGTTTCACTTTACATCTAAGAAACTTCTAACTACATGCAGCTCCCGAATTTTAAGAGGGGATGAATAGCTTTCTGGATATTTATGTGGTGCCTCTTCCAAGTGTTGATAACTCCTATGCTAGATCCTTTGTAAAACATTACTTTTTAAATTAATAGTCTTTGGGAAATTACTGTTCTACTCAAATAACTTAATAGATGTTGTTAATGAGAATAAAAATTGAGCAACTAGTGGCCTTAAATAAGAGTAATTACTGAAAATTAAAAATATGCTAATCTAGTTAGAAAAAAATTGCATGTATTAGAATAATTCACTTTAACTATAGCCAAAATATTTAAAGAATCTTTACTAGGTCCTTTCAGCTTCAGTAAGTCCAAGATATCTTGCCATTTAAATCGCCAAAACTGCATTTCAAAGTGTTTGGACATTCTCAGTGCCTTTTAACAGCACTAAACGGTTCCTTGAATTTGAATAGACTGTACATGGTTAAGTGATCTATACACAACTATAAATTGTCATAACTCTGAATGTAGATTTTAATATACAAATTACTTAACAGCAGGGTGTAACTGAAAAAGCAATCATTGAACACAGAATCAGAAACTTATATTTTCTCAGCTTAACATTAATGTGTACAATTTGGAAAAGGATTTAATTTTTTCAATTTCAGATATCTAATATTGAAATAGGATTATATATACCCAATCCTCTGTTTCTGATAATTCTATCAAGTATATAGGTAGAATATCTTCAATAAGAGGATATTTATTACTGTAACAGGTGAATACTTGCCTTTAATTAAATTTGATGGCATATGGTATATAGTCTACCTAATTGATAACACTCTTTTGGGAATCCCAAGAGAGATGCATAAGAAAGTTCCTTAAATATAAAACTATTCCAGTGGGTAAACTAATAGTTTTGCTCTTTTCTCTTTATATAAATTAAACTTACATCAAAAAGGAAAAATGCAATAGGTCACATGTAGCTGGCATTTATTTTCCATTTAAGATACTACACCTTTAAGAGAACTATCAGTGCTTAGACCAAACACAGGAGGTACCATGACAGTGGACTTCAAATACATGATGGGCTGTCATATAGGAAAAGATTAAAAGATAAATTAGATTTGTCTTGTGCGGTCAAGAAAAAAACTGGTATTTATGAGTAAAATTTTCAATACAGAAGATTTTGGTATAGTGTAAGGAGAAACTTTCTAAATATCAGATCTCTCCAAATGTTATAAGCTACCAGATGTTAGGTGTTAAGAGGCATATAGGAAATCCCTTGTCTACATTGTACCTAAAAATTGACCACATGCTGAGTCTCTTTTTAGTATATCTATGATTATATGCCTATAATTAAATTTACAGAAAAGAAAACATAACCCATAAGTTTTAAGCACTTGATATGATGTTGATTTAAAAATATATGGTTACTATTTTTAATAATTTTATTGAGGTATAAGTAATAAACAAAAACTGCATAGATTTAATGTATAGTTTGATAAGTTTGGACATATGCACACATCCATGATACCATCACCAAAAACAGGTAATAAACCTATCCATCACCCCCCAAATTTCCTTATGTCTCTTTGCCTTTTCCCCTTGCCTCACTTACAAGACACTTAACGTGAGATCTACCCTCTTAACGAATTTTTAAATGCACACTGTGTTAATTATAGGCACTATGTTGTATAGCAGATATCTAGAACTTAATTCATCTTGTGTAACTGTAACTTCATATGCCTGAACGTATGGATACTGTTTGATTTTATTTTATATTTTAATTTTGTAATTTAAAAAAATTTTTTTAAAGATTTGAGAGAGAGAGAGAGAGAGAGAGCATGCACATGTGGGAGTTGAGGGGACGGGCAGAGGGAGAGGGAGAGAAATCCTCAAGCAGATTCCCTGCTGAGTGTGGGGCCTGATACAGGGTTCCATCTCACAACCCTGAGATCATGACCTGAGCTGAAATCAAGAGCCAGACGCTTAACCAACTAAGCCACCCAGGTACTATATGGATATTATTTTAAATGCTTGGAATAAATTGTGGCAGAAACTGGATAGCTGTTCCAGTTTTCCCTTTTCCTTGAGTACACAGCCACATTACTGTGGAAGATTAAATAAGACTTTAAATTCTTTGATAATCTTTCCATTAAAAAGTATGTTTATATTTCCTTCCTTGAATATGGGTGACTTTGACCAACAGAATACAACAGAAGTGACCTATGTCAGTTTTCAGGCTGAGGTGTTAAGAAACTGGCGATTCCCAAGTCCTGTCCCTTGGACCATCTGCTCTTTAAATCCAGCCACTAAACTGAAAATGCTGAAGTAGTTCTGTGGTGAGGTCCATGTGGAAAAGAACCAACCGACACATCTGGTACTGTTCCCAGCTGACAGCCAGCACCACCTTGCTACCCATATGAGTAAGCATGTCGGAAGTAGAACTTCCACTCTGGTCAAACCACATCAGCTGAAGCCACATAGAACAGAGATGAGATTTTACCACTCAGCCCTGTTCAAACTGCATATATATATGAGCACAGTAAGCTCTTGTTACTATCTTAAACCATTAAGTTTTAGGGTAGTTAGGTATTCAACAACAGATAACTAAAACAGAATTTGATACTGGAAGTGGAGCATTAACGTAGTGCAAACTTAAAACATGTGGCAATGATTTGGGACCGAGTGGGGGTAGGCAGAAGCTGGAAGGGTTTCAAGAAGGTAATTAATGAAATCAGAGGACTTGTCAGGGAGAACTTGAAGGACAGTGAAGAAATTATCTTAGGCCAGGTAAAAGATGACTCCTGTTACTTAGTGGGGAAAATTTGTCAACAAATTCTGCCTGGAATCAACAAATTCCAGGCAGAGTTTATAGGAAATATAGAGAAACCAGGACTTCCTGGGTTCAAAAGTAAAACTTTCTCATCCTTAATCTTTCCAGAAGGTAAGGCTTTCAATGTGCAAAATAGCTTCAGGGAACATATCAAATCCAGGGCGCTTTACTGATATGACTCTAAGATCATGCAAGATGTCTAGGTCCAAAGCAAGTTTTCTGAGAGCTTTATGAATATTTAAGATATACCTAGTAGAGTTTCTAAGAATCTTGAGGACGTTCTTCTTTGAATTTTTCTGCTATTAAAAAAAAAAAAATGGCTTGTAAGAATCTTGTAGTTTCTTGTGCCTTGTAGTTTCTTTCAACTAGACAGGAAGACTTCTAAGAATCTTAAGTGCATTGTCCTTTAGCCCATGATTTTCCACCCATGGCAAAGAAGGTCTATCTCAGTAAGAAACATGAGTGCCGTTTTTGTCTAATGGAATGCCCACAGATACTGAAGTAAATTATATCAGCTTGGACAGAAAAGAATTAGGTCAGTATAAAATGAAAAGATGACTTTGAATCTCCAAACTTCTATGGGCAGGAAGCAGACTAGAAGACTACTCAGTTGTAACAATGAGCTGTCCCTTATGGAACAGGATAAATGACCCAAGGGCAAGGCTACAAGCCCAGCAAATGGAGCCAAGAGTCACAGAGAATAATTCCCAGACAGCAGGACTGAGCTCCAATTAAGAACTGACAACATGTTCCCAGCTAGATTTCAGGATTTTTATGGACAAGTGACTGTCACGTGTCTCCTATTTTTGAACAGAAATATCTGTTTCAGTTATACTATTTCTATCTCACCATTATATATTGGGCACGTGGGAGGAGCCGACAACTTGGCTCTGTAGTTTCCAGATACTTAGATCAAGAGGAACCACACTTCAGAAACGGGACCCAAAGAGCTTCATCTCCATCTGGACATGATTTAGAGTAATCCTGAACCTCAAGCATGAGCCTGAAACTAATAGCACAAGAATTTTGTAGGTGTTGGGAGTGAGTGCAATATAACTTGATACAAAGATAATGAATCTTTGGAGAGCCCCACATGGAAATAAACTCAAGGTGCAAGATAACCACCTTCAGCTGAGCTTTCAGATGACAGTTGTTACCAACTTTCCAGCCTTGTGTGTAAGCCATCGTGGAAGTGGATCCCTCAGCCCTAATTGAGCCACTTCGGTTAGTGCTGAACCGGCCCTGTCCAAATTGCAAAGATAGATTAATGAGCAAGATGATTTTTTTTTTTTAGTCATTGAGATTGGTATCATTTGTTACACAGCGATAGATAAGCAGAACAATTCTATTTCCTAGCTTCCTTTGCAGTTAGTTGTGGAAATAAAACTGAGTTCTAGCCAGTAGAATGTAACCTTCCATATCTAATCCACTATGTTCTTTTCTCTTCTTCTAGTTTGCTATGCAAAAGCACAACCACCTTAGTACCATGTTTAAGATGGCAGACTTATAAGGAAGTGACTTGGCTCTCTAAATCACTGCTGGAGGAGTGAAGCAGTTGCTTGTGGATACACTGTCACATCCCTTCAGCCCACTTGGTATCAATGCATCTCTGGTGAATAATTCCATGTATCTTGGCAGAGTCCCACATCAAGCACTTGTTTGCAACCTCTCTCTGCTTTGCTGCTTGGGGCTACTTATAAAGTCAGAGGCAGCCATTCTGTCCCATTCAAGTGTAGCCCAGAAGTGTGAAAGGCTCAACAGCTCAACCTCGCTGTATTAGCTTCCCAGGCCTACCGTAACAAATTACCACAAACTTGGTAGCTAAAAACAGAAATACATTCTCTCACAGTTCTGGAGGTGAGAAGTCCAAAATCAAAGTGTTGGCTGGGTTGCTTCTTTCTAGAGACTCTGAATTCCTTCCACGTCTCTCTCCTCGCTTTTGATGACTGGGCAACCCTTGATAGTCTTTGGTCTACAAATGGAGAACTCCAATCTCTCCTCTACAGTTACGTGTTCATTTTTTCTCTGTGTGTCTGTGTCTTCTTTTCTCTCTCACAAAAAAAATCTCTATTTGGATTTAGGACCTTACCCTAATCGCTAGATGCTTACCTTAATTACATCTGCAAAGGTCTTACTCCATATAAGGTCACATTCTGAGGATCTGGGTGGACATATCTTTTGGGGAGATACTGTTCAACCCATTACACTCCCCATCCTTCATTGGAACAATTCTGAGGTGTGCTCTATGTGGTTTCCCAGTTGGCTCCCAAAGGAACAGAGCCTCAGTTGATAAGAGAGACAACAAGCAGCTTCATTCTAGCACCCTTCTTGCTTTTCTGACTTCCGTATCTCATTTCTCTACCTACTATACTTCTCTTTCTGGGGTCATGTCTCAAACTACTGACAAGTTCCTTTTTTAGGCTCTGCTTTCAAAGAACCCCAAGTATGACAGGAAGAACCAGTTATCAGGAGCATCCATTTTTACAGATGTTACATGAGTAAGAATAAAACGTGACTCATATTTGAATTTGTCTAAGCAGATGGTTTGATCTGAATTAATATAAATCCCATTGTTCTCTATAAAATGTGAACTCTCTGTAGGCTTTTTCTGGCTATGTTTTAGGTGTCATACGCATTTTCCTTTTGTTTCTGTCATTATCCTCCAAAACCAATTTTGTCCTTAAAGGAATCTTGAAGCAGTGTGAAAATCTGTACATTTTATCTTCTTAAGCTCAGCTATTCTTAGATGTTTCAGGAAAGTGATTTTTAGATATTTTATCCTTAAAATTAATAAATAATTTCTCTCAAAAAAAGGAATGTAATTTTTTAAAGGAAGCAGTTACTACTGGATACTATAGTACAACAATTTGAAGTATACTCAGTGTCTCTTTTCAATGGATTAAAAATTCTCTTAAAGAAAGAAAGAAATAAAATCTTTCTTTCCAAATATGAAAGACTCAAGGAAATGAATTTGATGGAGGAAAGAAGATTCTGTAATTGCAATAAACAGAAATTTTGCTGCTAAGCAGGTGTATTTACTTTCTTTTGCTTTGTGATAAATTACCACAATTTTAGCAGCTTTAAATAGCAGACATGTATTGTCTCACAGTTACTATGGGTCAGGCATCCAGGCTTGGCATCACTGGGTACTCTGCTCAGTGTCCCACCAGGCTGTAATCAAGGTGTTAGCCAGAGATGGGATCTCATCTGAGGCAGGTCTATGTGATTATTGGCAGAATTAATTTCCTTGTATGTAGAGAACCCAGAGAAACTTGATTTTTCAAGGCAAGCAGGACAATCTCTGGCCGCAGAAAAGATTCAAGGTTCCTTTTAAAGGGGTCACCTGATTAAGTCAGGTCTACCTAGTATTCTCTCTTTTCATTAATTCATAGCCAAACTGATTAGGGACCTTAATCAATCTGTAAAAGTCCTTTGCCTTTACTCTATACCATAATCTAATCATGGGTTTAAATTTTTGTTTTAGGTTTATGTTTGGGTTTTGGGGGTTTTTGTTTGTTTGTTTTGCCATATTCTGTTGGCTAGAAGCAAGTCAAAGTTTCCCCCCACACTTTAGGGAAAAGCACTATATAAGGAGCATGACTCATTGAGAACTGTCTTAGAATTCTGCTAACCACTGCAGGGTACAAGTTATTTTTACACTTTACTCAGGGGATGGGGAGGGGGATGATGTTAAAAACCCCGTTTGTCTTGCTGACTGGTTGAACAGATATTCTGAGTAAGCCTCTCACAGTTGACACAACTGAGACATTGAATGAAGCGTTGTAATTTGCAAAATATACAACCATTTTAGAACACAGACTGACATTATTATGTGAAGTCAATTACATACATATTCTAACTCCCAGTAATTCCACTTATAGGTATATCTCCTGGAGACACTTTTCCATTCATTCACCAGGAGACATATACAGAAATGCTTAGAGACACATTGTTTACTAGAGCCACAGTTCTCCAAAGTGGAACTAGCCCAACTCTCTATCATCTGTAGAATATATAAATTGTGATTTATTTATATAAGGGAATTTCCATAGCATACTGAAAGCCAATGTCCAGCTGTGTAGTAGCTTCTTTGGTGCTCTGCTCAGATTCCCTCTTCAGGGCCAAGCACAATCCCCTTGCCACTGATAATAATGGTTGCTAAAGGATTATAGTTGTGTTCTTCACTGGGAGTTGCATTCAGAGGCAAGGAAGTGATTCTTCCTCTCTTAAGATAAAGCACTAATGACCTAAAGCACAGCTTATGCTGTGATACCAAAGCTCAGTTGCTTTGCCTCAGCTGGGGACAGCTCTGAAGAGCAATCCCACCTCCTTCCTCTAGGATCGCGGCGCTCTCTGATATAATCATATTGCAAGTCAGCTTCTCTGTCTGCCTGATCTTGCCTTTCCCACTTCTTTATAGATACATCTCTCTAGAGCTGAGATGTCAAATCCACTAGCCCAGTAGCTACTAAATATTTAAATTTATATTTAAATTAATTCAAGTATTCAATAGTAATATGTGGCTATTGGCAATAGCCACTATATAAGGCAGTGTAGATATAGAACACTTTCACCATTACATAAAATTCTACTGGACAGCACTGCTTTACAGCACTCTTAGGGGACACATCTGCATGCAATTCTCCAGCGAACTCAACCTAAAACAAACCATTACATACAGCAGCACATATGACTTTCAAACACACAATGCCAAGAAAAAAAGATCATGACACAGAAGAATATATTCAGTATGATTCCATTTGTATCAATTTAAAAACAAAATTAAATAGTAGCTAATTTAAATAAATGTTTATATGTGGTAAAACTATAATAAAAAGCAAAAGGATCATTAGAATCAGCTTCATTAGAGTGGTTATTTCTGAGGAAACAGATGCTGCCTTTCTAAATCTGGATTACAAGTACTTAGGTGTTCATTTTTTTTAAAACATAAGCGTTTACTATTTTTTACTTAGAACACTTTTCAAACTAAGAACTTAAAAAGTAATCAGGGTGCGGGGGGTGCCTGAGTGGCTCAGTCAGTTAAGTGCCTGCCTTCGGCTCAGGTCATGATCTCAGGTCCTGGGATCCAGCCTTGCATCAGGCTCCCTGCTCAGCTGGGAGTCTGCTTGTCCCTCTGCCCCTCCCCGCACTTGTACCCACTCGTGCGCGTGCTCTCTTTCAAATAAATAAATCAATCTTAAAAAGTTTAAAACAAAATAAAAAATAATCTGGGCTTTAAAACAAGGAGGTTACTATTAATAGAGAACAGGTATAAATAAGATAAAATCCACTAATATGACATATTACCATTATTAAGGAGTCTTTTATTTTAAATAAAGCTGTAGTAAAAACCATAGGTAAACCCTGAGAATCCAATAATTGACCATGGAAATGAGATTAGAGACATCAACAGAATTGTAAGACCTATAATTTAATTACATCACATTAAAACTTTCTATAAGATGTTTTATCTGTAACAGACTAGCTAACTAAGAACTATTGATAAGCCTCAGACCATCCAAAAAGTTTTGAGAGGAGTTAGATATGTTTATGCAACTTGGGAACTTAACAGGGTGCCATGCTGATGACAAGAATGGAGGGTGAGGAGTGTGTGGGTCTCACTGGACCAAAGAGCATCTATTCTATACATTTCCTACAAATGCTCGATCATCACTCCAAATAAAAAAACTAATGATTAGTGAAAATTTACATTTTAATGAAGATTGATATTTTGTTTTTTAAGCTTCTATCAGTGGGATTCAAATTTTTTTTTTAGATTTCTTACACTACTTAGGAGAAATTTAGGTGCTTATACCTTAGCCAGTTACTAAGGTGAAAGAATGACTATAGACCAAAAGCCAGGAAGCTGTAAATAGTCTTTGAAGTGCTGGCTTGTAAACTGAAATTTATAAATAAAAAGATGACAAGATGTCAGTTTAGATACCAGAATGATCAACTAGAAAATATCAAATTCCTGTTTTGTCAAACGTAGACTGAAAGTCAAGATGCAGGCAGGGGTAATTTGAGAATTAGCACTGAGGTACCTGAAGATGTCGTCATGATATAATGTAACTGTCAGACTGCTCATAATCAGAGTTGTAGAGTTGAAAGGAGCTTTAAAGATTTCAAGTGATCTTTTTTCTCTAGGCTTAATGCAAGTAAGCAAACTTTTATCTGTAGGTCTAAATGCCTGTATTTCCTTATAAGGAATTTATTGATTATATGTCGTGAACTAAATTGCTTGAGGTTAATTCAGGTTTCCAAAATTTATGTCAGACTTAGCAAAAACAGACAGTCACTAGGGTGTTGCTTTTCTAAAGCTGATTATTTCTCAATGTTTAATAGCCATGCTAAATGGGGTCAGTAAGAAGACTGGATATCAGTTGACTTCCATCTCCTACTGTTTTTTTTTGTTGTTGTTGTTGTTGTTTATCTGTGCATGGAAGGAGAGGAGAGTAGTTAATGAAAGCACTAAATAAATACTAAGTTTATAGAAATGTCAAGTGTTGGTTCTATAGCAGTGTCAGAATACACCAGTGATAATGTCATAGAAAAATTCAACAATGATATTCGGTACAACCAACGAGTTCATAAGAAACAAATGTTGTCTGTTACTTCTTATCACCCTTAAAAACACAAGGAGAGTATATGGTCAACACTGAGGATCTCTGACTAACCAGAGATTCTAATAGAGCCAATGCTCATTTTTCTTAAAAACAGCAGAAAATGTTAAGATGGATAACTAGAAAAGAACTGAAGGCCCCATATCATTTTGGTGCTCCTCTTTTAGGCATGCAAGTTGACTGAACGGAGGGTCACTTTTCTTCATTGTTTATCCACCCAGTAGTGGAAAAATCAATCAGTGAAATTTTCATAAAAAAAAAAAAAATAGAAAAGGGAAGTCTAAGAATCTTTCAAACTAGGTAACTCATCTGCAAACAACCAAAAGGATGCTACACTTTCTTCATATCTTATCTCTAATTTTACAGCTGATAGCACCCATCTAGTATTTCCTTCTGGATTTATCAATTCATTGGGTAAACATAAAATTGGTGGTGCATTTTTTAAGTTATATGGCTTCTTATTAATTCCTGAATCATTACTCACGGATTTAGTGTTGCATAGGGAACAGTGATCCAAATAGTCAATTACCAATTTAGTTGTAAATGTGGTTGTTCTGCTGGATTGCAATAAGCAAGTAAAGAAAGGAAAGGGGTTCCATAAAGCCATTATTTCTGTCAAGGGAGAAAAACCACGATATCAACCTTGCCTCAAATTATCACAGTTCAAAACTACCAACATTAAAATGAAAAAGGCAATATCCTACCATTCAGCTGGTGGACACCAACATTCAAAATTCAACTTTTCTTTGGTTAACAATCCTTTAACCCACACAGTCTATTTATGTAATTTACTTGTGGATGTAAAAACACAATGGTGTGCAACTTTATCACTTGTGGCGATTAGACAAAACTTGTTTTTTTCTTCATTTGTAGCTCTGGGAGGGCCTTATAAGGTATATTTGAGCAAATCATTGTTTCATGAAGGAGATGATTCTAACAGCAAATGGAGGAGAGGATTCTAGTTTTGTTGTTTTTTTTTAATCAACAAACTATAGTGAAATAAATCTACAGTTGTTTAGCACAGTAATGCCATACTAACTCATTCATTCTCTGGACTCTCAGCCTTAATAATAATAGAATAATATTAAAAAGTACTATTTAACAAATGCCTGCTCTGTTTCAGATTCTAAAACAGGAGCTTTGCAGTCATGACAGGCATTTATCGCAATTGCTTATGTAATTATTGACCTAGATCTATTTTAAATAACGAAAAGCCAAACCTCCCTTGCTGCAAGAATTATCTGCATTGAATGCAAATACCAGACATACAGCAGGCACTCATTAAAGAGTTTTTAAGAAAATAATATGAATTAGTTATTAGCATTATTATGTTTTGAGGGGAGGTGTTGGGAGAGGAGTTGAGGCTTAGGAAAGTTAAATAACTTGTTTAGGTAACACTGCTTAACCACTGTTCAAATCTAATTTTGTCAGGAGAAGTAAATACAAAAGCAACAAGTATCAGTTCACAGAAGAGATTACATTTGATTTGATTGTATAAAGACGATCTGATAATGAAGAAGCTACCAAGGGACAGTGGCAGGGTAAAAGCAAACATGTCTTGATTCCCACAATAGCAGAAAGGACATTTCTCAGATCTGTGAACAATCCATTTTATAGTTGATACTATTCTCGAATAATGAGTTTCAAGTAATCAAAGTTTCAAGTAAAGGTGCCCCAGTGCTATCTGTGGCTTAATGGGGATTCAACAAAATAAGGCAATGTGTCAGTGGTAAGAAACGTGTTAATAGTCTTTGAAACGCACGTCTGGAACTAAGGTGAGACAAGCCTCGAGTGCAAAATTAAGAGTCGGCCCTACACTTGCACAATCCAGGGGATCTTATCCCAGTGAACCCCCGTCCCAGCCCAACTGAAGTGTTGTAAACAGTGTGAATTTCAATGGTTGCTCTAAGTTTCAGAGCTGTGTTTTTCAACATGGAAGCCGTATCAAATGTGGCTATTTCAATTTAAATAAAATTAAAATTTGGTTCCTCAATTGCTCTAGCCACAACAACTATAATTTGTTGAATCATCTGATTTTCCCTCTACAAACTTTTAAATATTTATTTTGAATTCATTCATTCTACCAGTATTTATTGAGCAGATAACAACTACAGGGCACTGCGTATAGGCAGGGGGAGGGGAAGAAAGGGATTCTCAGAGGCAAATCAGATACAAATCCTTCCTCCAAATGGCCTATGGTATAACAGGTGAGCTAAGACTTGCAATAAAATAAAATAAAATAAAATGAAATAAAATAACAATCATATGAAGTGGAATAAATTCTCAAGTAGGAATTCAGACTGGGGTGAAATTATTTCCTGTGAGATCTATTAGAAATCTTTATTAAAAAGGTAGTATTTAAAATGAGACTATAGGGATAGGTAGAGCTAAAAATGTGAATATAGCAGCAGGAAAGCACTATTTTCAAAAGGCAAGACAGAAGAAAATGTGAAACATATATGAGAGAATCTGTTTGGTTTGCTTTGAACATAAGGTGTGAGGGGGTTGGTATTTTTTATGTTTGTTGGTAACTTCTAAGAAATAGTTTAAATATTCACTATCAATAGCTTTTAATTAATAAGTAATTTTTATGTTATTAATAGCTGATCTCATGCATCATTAAATTCCATGAATTGTAAGGTCACTTTTAGCTCCTGAGGTTAAATTCCCATGAGAAAATAGCAGTGCTGGAGTGAAGTAATTCTTGATCTAAGTGGGTCTTAGAGAATAGCATCCTGCTCTGTTTTATGGTAGCTTCAGTGCCTTGCAGCCCTTGGATAACTGAGTGTATTATACACATAGAGGGTTGTCCGAATATGCCTCAAAGACAGGGTAGCCATTTTTTCAGAAAAATAAAGATAAATATCTTTTATGAATTTTCTGTAAAATACTTGTGAGTGCTCAGGCACAATGCCACAATAAAACACCATCTGTTTTCAGGACGATTCTTTAACAGAGATATAGCTGAGAGACTTCCTCTTCTTATCACAATACATCTAACTTGTTTCTTCCAGCAAACTGGAAATAGAATTACTGCCAGTATCCTGGGTCAAACAGTTAATCATTTTCAAACCAATTAACAGATAATATTTATAATTCTAGCACACAAACCATGTAGAGTCAATATATCAAAAAGAACAACAAAAAACTACAAGTACCAAGTAGAGATGTGTGTCCATGTGCACATAAGTAAAATATAATGAAATGTTTTCAGACAAGAATGCTTTTTATCCCAGGGATCTAACTTTGGGCTGGGGAATAAATCTAAGGGAAAATACAAAGCTGGATTAAAATCCACATCTGTAAAGCCATAAGGGAAACCTGGAAGAGCTAAATATAAGTACCCTAAGCTTCCAGCTTCTTTATAATATTTTGCCATGTTATGGAACAAAATCTGTTGGATAGCAGGTAGAAAATGCATCAACACAATTATATGTAGATGAAACATTAGTAATTAATTTTCAATAACAGGATAAATCATAATTAAAAGATGCTTTCAAATAAAAACAAGGTCTTTCACATGAAAAAATGCTCAATATCACTAGCCATCAGGGAAATACAAATCAAAACCATAATGAGATAACACCTTACACCCGTTAGAATGGCAAAAATTAACAGAACAGGAAACCACAAATGTTGGCAAGGATGTAGAGAAAGGGGAACCCTCTTACACTGTTGGTGGGAATGCAAGCTAGTACAGTCACTCTGGAAAACAGTAGGGAGGTTCCTCAAGATGCTAAAAATAGAGCTATCCTATGACCCAGCAATTGTACTACTAGGTATTTACCCCAAAGATATAGATGTAGTGAAAAGAAGGGGCACATGCACCCCAGTGTTCATAGCAATGTCCACAATAGCCAAATTGTGGAAGGAGCCAAGATATCCTTCAAAAGACGAATGGATAAAGAACATGTGGTCCATATATACAATGGAATATTATTCAGCCATCAGAAAGGATGAATACTCACCATTTGTACTGACATGGATGGAACTGGAGGGGATCATGCTAAGTGAAGTAAGTCAAGCAGAGAAAGACAATTATCATATAGTTTCACTCATATGTGGAACATAAGCAATAGCCCGCAGGACCATAGGGGAAGGGAGGGAAATCTGAAGGGGGAGATGAACCATGAGTGACTATGGATCCTGGGAAACAAACTGAGGGTTTCAGAGGGAAGGGGGGGTTGGGGGAGGGGGTAACAGGGTGATGGGTATTAAGGAGGGCACGTGTTGTGATGAGCACTGGGTGTTATATGCAACTAATGAATCATTGAACACTACATCAAAAACTAATGATGTACTATACAGTGGCTAACTGGACATAATAAAAAAATAAATTAAATAACATAAAATAAGATCTTTGTGTCTGAGGGAGAAATGCTTGATGTTAAAGGGAGCCATTGATAAAAACAGGAAATAATACATACAGGCAATGTCTTAACTGCTTTTCTTCTATGGAACAACTAATCAAATTCTCTTAGAACACTTTTACCTATAGTGCTTCAAAGGTCAGAAAAGTTAACATAATCCTAAATGTCTTCAAAATGCAGAAAACTGGTACATTTTTTCTTTATAAAAATCTATGATATTTTTACACCTGAATAAGGTGAGTAGTCCAAGTCCTAAGCCTTCAGAAAACATGGTGTAACTGAAGAAGTTCTAAAGAATATTTCACAGTGTTTACAACAATGGGGCAGCTTCTGGGAGTCAAGTGTGAGCTACAGGACAGATGGGAGCTTAAGAAATTTGTCACATGAGTCCTGAGCACAAAGACACTCTTCAATCCTAAAGCCTGAGTCTCCCAGCACTCATAGCTGACACATGTAGAATTGTAAATCAATCTGGACTACTACGTTATCCCAAATTCCTACATAATGCAAAAGGTATCTTATAAATATAAGAAACAAATTTGGGGAGTTAAAAACGAAGAACTACTTCAGTGCAGGGCCCATGAGCAGTGCCCAGAGAAGTGCCCTTCCCCCCAAGGTATCGTGAAGCTAAGGCAGAGACTTCTGGTGGGCACAGTGAGCTTAACCTCTGGAGGTGAACCACCCAAAAGGGAAAGAAGGGTGCAGAGGGAAGGAGCTCAGTGAGGTCACTGCATTCAGTGAAGTCAGGAGCAGAGCAGGGACTGGGAAGGACGGGGAGGGTCATGAAAACAGCCTAGGGCTGCAAGCTGGTTCTGCAGCTCCGACAGCCTATCATTTAACTCTCTGGATGGGATCTCCTCTGCTGGGCAACAAAAAAATGAATGAAGGGGCTGCACCATCTCAGTGGCTAGATTCGTGGCAATTCAATCAGAACTACTGTCAGCAAGAGCGTGTGGAAATGTCGTCCTCTGCACAGTGGTTATGACCCCGTTGGATCGTTCTTACGTCCAGCCCAAAGTGGTCTAATACGCTACTCTTAGACTCATTTATGGTTTCTTAGTGCACACAACTACTGATCGGTGAGAATCAATCACTAGATAAGTATGCTACCAGCACTTTCTGGACACAAATTACAAGACATAGGGTCCATTAAGTCATTTAATGAGGAACACACGAAGTACAATAAGTACCATATTACATTTCTAATGCCTTGAGGTAAACCTTGGATCTGGGACCTCTAGTTTCCATAAAAGTTTTAGACTTTTTATTTAGATTCATATCAATTTGTACCCATAAAAGAAGTTACTAAATTCAATTTATATTGTCCCTCACGAAAAGACCAAACTGTCATCAGCTCCATCAGATTACAAAAGCACCTGCCACTCAGGAGATGAGAGGTACTGAAACTGAGGGCGAACAAAACGGCATTAAACTACAGCAGGCTCCCCGTGCTTGAGTGACATGAACACTGAACTTGGACCCTGATCAAATACCAGGAGCACAGGGCTTTCATGGAAGCTGATGCCTTTCCCTCTCACAGCGTCTCTGAGTGGAATTACTTACAAATAAAAGATGATTTTTATCTCAAAAACTGAACCATTTTCATGCAATTTAATCTTTATTTTCTTTTTATCTCAGGTCAGTTTTCTGTCTTAACACTCGAGGAGCCACCTAATTCACTTGGTCCAGCTGTATCAAATGGATAACGTCACGGTTTATAATCTTTAAATATCAAGATACATGTATTTAGTTTTCTCCCATGGATCCTATCACTTCTTTCACACCGCATCAGTTAAGCGAAAAGCTTTTTTTCTCATGTTTTTGTTCTCCAGTGATATGTAAAGATCAAGCTGGAGTTTCTAATCAGCCCTTAGGGACCAGAGTACCTATACTGAGCTGATGTAACTACAGCCAAAATGGAAGAAACATACATTTTTCATTTGCCTTTACACAAATGTATGATTCCTGCTGGACTTTTAATACACTTAAAATGAGCTTGATTTCCCCTTACTTTTTATAATTATCTGGAATCCCCAAATTGGAAACTCTTATTTAAAAGCTAAGACTTTAATCTTTCCATACGCATTATTCTTAATCAACATACACTGAAGACCTAGGGTGTATTTTTGAAAATAAATTATTTTCTCAAGAACAAGTCCAGTTCTATTAGGAACTTAGGTCGATTACCCAAATAGCCTGTTAGCTGCTCTCCTTGCTTCTAGGTTCATCCCTCCAATCAATTCTCTATTCTGTAGCCAGACCCATCTTTATAAAACACAAATCTGACATGCCACGTTTCTACTTAATATTCGTAAAAGCACTACATTTCCTTCAGAATAAATCCAAACTCCTTAACTTAGCTTAGAAAGCATCTGCTTTCCTCTTCAGTCTTAGTTGATTTCACCACTACTGCTTTCACAATTATTAGTATTAAAAGATTTGTGATTAAGCCACATGACCAGCTCGGCACTGTGGCTCCTCAGAGTTGTTCCAGGCTTCGGTTCTGGGAGGGATCAAACCCCCTCATAAACCTCTGAGGTTTTGCATATGTGGGGCCCTCCTTCATTTGGCAATGATCTCTCTTGCTTTTGTCCCTCACCAGACCTGTCCTTGTCCTTCTTTCTCTAATACACCCTGCTTGACTCTTACTTATTCTTTATATTCTTTCTTACTCTTTATATGTCTTCTTCAAAGTCACTGCTTCCTAAAACACTCCCTTGACTCCCCTCTTACCCCTGCAGGGCACTATTTGAGCTTCCTTTGTGTTCACAAAACACCCCATCTTTTCTTTCTCAGAGCACTTTCCACACTGTATCGCAATTACACTTTACTTTGAGTTCTGAGGTAGATTAGTGATTCTCAAACCTGAGTATGCAACAGAATCACCTGCAGATTAAAATACAGATTGCTAGACCCCACCCTCAGAGCTTCTGATTCAGTAGCTCCTTCGGGTGTGTGTGGGTGGGGGAGGGCTCTGGGGATGCACATTTCTAAATTCCCAGGTAATGTTGATACTACAGGTCTATGACTATACTTCGTTAACTGTGCAGTAGAAAATAAATTTTGAGGGGCGCCTGGGTGGCTCTGTACGTTAAGTGTCTGACTTTTGATTTCAGCTCAGGTCAGAATCTCAGGGTTGTGAGATTGAGTCTCATGTCTTAAAATTCTCTCTCCCTCTTCCCCTCCACCCCCCGCACGCTCTTCCCTCTCTCAATCAAATCAAGAAAGAGGAAGGAAGGAAGGAAGGAAGGAAGGAAGGAAGGAAGGAAGGAAGG